>NW_009258115.1:13226480-13288039 GCF_000149755.1 Phytophthora sojae
GACATAGTTGCTCACATTGAGCTTCAGCGATTGCGCGCGTTGTGTCGTCCCGGACGACACCGCGGAAGTAGTAGCAACATCGCGTTGCTCCTTCAGGATGAAACCCAGAGCAACACCGTGTTGCTCTGTCGGTGTTAGCGTACGCAGCATCGTAGCTACAGCCGCCTCACCAATGACTGTTGACAGTCGTTGGAGGGCCTCCCACTCTGGATCCGACGGGTGGGGACAGTCAGCGCGTGCAACGTGAGTTGCAGGCGTAGTGGAGCTTTCCATGGGCACCTCTGTATCCATGGGAAGGTTCTCAGCTCCGCGTTCGTGCGGTGACGTACGAGCTCAGGTAGTCGGTCGTTGGACGGACTACAAAGTGCATCCAGGTGTAATGGGCCTACTTTGGCTCACTACTTTAGCTTACACGTGTGCGCGTGTATGTGAGGAAGCGTAGCTTAGTTTAAATTAGAGTTAATTATACTCGGGCCTCCGAGTATAGATTAATTTAAATAAACGATCCAAATAATGTTTTGGGTTAAAATGAGAACTGCCATTTTTGTTTTATGTTTCTGACTTCCTCTAAATGTGATATTCTAAGATAGGAATCTGCCAACGGCTGATTGGCAGAATTCCAATGCTATGCATGTCGCTCATTGGCTAAAAGATGCTGCTCTCAGCCGATAGGAATCCTAAGTCTCTATGGACCACCCGTTGTGGTGGTCGTAAATGTATGTAGCCTTTGGTGTGTCTACACCAAGGTCGTGAAAGTCTTTCGAACCTCTAACAGACGTCGTGTCTGTTAGAGTTACAAGTGACTGTAGCCACTTGTGCGTGTAACCCTGTTACACTCGCCAAGTACTTGGACAAGTACACGCACGAGAACTACGTGGTGGCGAAGCACGTGCTGCGGTATCTGCGAGGGACCACTGACTATGGACTAGCGTGGGAGAAGGTGGAGACACCCGACCTGCATTTGGTGGCCTACGCAGATGCAGAGCTTGGTATTGAGATGGATGGTCGCTACTCGATCACTGGCTGCGTGCTTCAGCTAAATGGGTGCACGTTCGCGTACAAGTCACGCAGACAGCGAATTGTGACTGATGATACGTGTTGCGCGGAGTTTGTCGCTGCGAGCGAGTGCTCCATCATGATCGTGTGGGTGCACAATTTGTGCAAGGATTTGGAGCTCCCGCGCCACCAGCCTACCATCCTATACCAAGACAACCAGGCTGCTATCGTCGTGCTGACCGAGATCAAAGGCAACTACAAGACCAAGGGCGTGGACCTCAAGTACCACAAGGTCAGGGACTACCACGAGCGTAGCGAGTTCAAGGTGCTCTACTGTCCTTCGAAGGACATGCTGGCCGATATCTTCACGAAGCCTTAGGGTCCTACGCTGTTTAACAAGTTTCGGCAGCCGCTCAACTTGATGCCGGTGCCGATCGCCATTACAAGTGGCGAAGCTGACGGTCAAGCCTTGTGTGCGTGCTAGTGGACGACAGAGTGTGGCGTACTCGAAGTAGGAGTGTGGAGATGGCGTGTCGAGCTCCGCCAGCTCAACGTCGTTGACGTTGAACGCCTCTGCACCCTGCCGCCATACAAACTGTAGTTTGTCCAGTGAGCCGTTAGTTGTGTATTACTTGTGTAACCAAGAGGGGGTTGTCACCTTCGAGGTTTTTCCCCCCTCAATCCCAAACATTCTCCGCGGAAGCGAAGCGTTCTTTCCGTAGTCTACTCTACTCGTATGCACTTACACGCTCCGATCTGCCTACCCAGTTCGACAGAAAGCAATATTCCCATGGCTTTGGGGGCATCGGTAGAATCAACTTCCCATCTACTGGGCGGCGGGGCATCACCCAGGAGAAGGGAAGTCGATTCTACCGCCACGGAACACCTGTGAAGTAAACGAGCCGAAAAGGATATTATGTATCGTGTGGTGCAGCAACTTCATTCAGGGTGAGGATGCTGCCCTGGTGGGCGACAAGTGCTCGCGTTGGAGTAGGATATGAAGAAGGACAGCGCGGGTGTGGTGGACGTTTCAGAGTGCTGCGTACCCTCGAGGTCCGCCAACACCGTATAATATTGGATTATGATCACTGTCGAGCCCTAATAAATATAACAATTATTTGACAAAAAATAATACATATTTCCGTAATTTATATTGTATTGGAGCATAGAAAATACTGCTTTATCGATTTAGAGGGGGGAGAAAGTTGGGGAGCTGTCTGCCCCAGACAGTACAGACCTGGCCAAAAGGTTGGCACACACCCTGTTTCTCCCCATAACTTACTCAAAATTTTAAGCTCGGTGCCCAAACTTGGACCAATTAGCGTGCTCAGTGCGCTTGATCTAGCAATCAAATTACAGCCTAATTAGCGCAATATTGAGGAACTTTTAATACAAGCACTCGAAAATGAGGCTGCAAAAGGTTGGCACACTATTAGTTACTTGATTTCAGTATGTAAATTATGTACATGTTGTGTACAGATCAGGTATTTATCCTTAAACGAATGAGTAGCGGCGTTTGTTGCCCCCGCTAAAAACATTGCAGCGGCTGAAGCGGGTCCGTAGCGCTTTCTAATGCAAATACAACGCAGTTGGCAGCGCGCTGCCTCGTTGTCGCCCACCATGAAGCCTTGGTAGCGGCGGCAATATCTGGAGTGTGATTTGTATAGGCGATCGAAATACCGCTGGGTTTTCCAGTCACTAACGACTCATCCGCACTTGTAGAGCTGACCCCTATTCGCCCTAAGCGTTCTAATGCGGTTGTAGTGCCCGTCTCCAGCTCCCGTTGCGTTGGCCAGCTCTACTGCTCTCTGCAAGAACGAGAATCCACATGCAAGGTATTTTCTATGCATTTTCTAAATGCATGACCACCTACCTGAGATGTACACAACTCGTTCATAATTGCCATACTGAAATCAAGTAATAATAGTGTGCCAACCTTTTGGCCAATCACGCAGAGCAATCATTGTATAGAAAGTCTCTCAAAATTGGCTGGATTACGCTTAGATTTGATTGGCAGAATCAGCGCGAAAAATGCTATAATTGGTCCAAGTTTGAGGGGAAAACTCGCAGGAGGGGCCGAGATAGGTGGAAAGTAAGGGGTGCCAACCTTTTGGCCAGGTCTGTAGCAGCACCCGAAAGTTTAATATCAGAATTTGTGCTGTTATTCAAGTTCTCAATCGTGAAGGATTCGCTGTGGAGCCCACCTAAGTCGCAACCTTCGCGTAGTTCCATGCTCACAGTATAATGAGAGCGGTCGGTGTCCCAAACCTGTTTTCTCTCGTAAAACGGGGCATTTACAGCTAATGCAAATATTAATACTAGTCGCTAAAGTATGAATTACATACTTGAATGTGGCATTAATGTAAGTGTTCCATGCCCTTGCGCGACTATACTTTGGCATCATCGTTCAAAAATTCTATGCAAAGCAGCGCGTCCGACCTGATCGTATTCTCTTTCAGATACGTGAAGTCATCTCCAAGCATCTCCACAACAGCTCCGATCACTGTGTGGTAGGCCCTCCGAATAATACATTGAAGTGGAAATACTACTGCAATATTTGTATGGAATTATTTATTTTTTTGCAACCTCAGACGTCGAGTACCGTAAAACATTATTTTGTACCCCCTGCTGTACTATAAATCTCGGCTTGCTGTCTTAACACTTTGTAGGCCTCCGAATTCCCGCAGGATTCACCTGGAGACCATTCTTTTCCTCAAGGTGAACCGCCAGCTGTGGGGTGTGAAGACGCTAGCAGACGCAGTGAACGCTACAAAGTGAGATGCAGGCCGTAGTGGTACGATATTGCGCGGTCAGCAGGAATATTGTATGTATCCGTACCAAGAACTTCCCTACAATTAGTTACTTTGTTGATTTACTTAAATTTCATTGCAGTCGAATTGTCGGAGGGCCTGCTGTGTGGACACTGAAACCTCTGCGCCCTTCCGACAAATCCCTCGCGAAGACTGTCCCCTTCGACTTCTCCAGCTCGTCGAGCTTCTTCAGTTTTGCGTCGAAGCTCTTGTTCTTGCACTTCTTGTCGACCGGAGACACCTTGGGGTTCTCCGACATGGAAGTCTCGAAGAAGGGCTTCACCATGTTTGTAGTGGCGGCCTGGGACAGGCTGCCTTCAGCAGACACTTCGCACGGTCGTTATCAACGACATGAAGAAGCATGAGAGCGGGGCGAACTCTCAGAGCAATTGTATACTGCATAGTAAGGAGACATATAGCAAAGAGAAACTAACAGAAACCGCTGCGGTGCAAGCCGCAGCGGCTGCATTGAATACCAGAATTCATTTCACCTCCAAGCAAAGATTCTCAAGCAAGCAAAGGGTCGAAAGACACTACAAAGTTAACTTTGGCTGTGGACAACGATCCAACACGGGCCATGAGCGGCCCCCAGCAGAAGCGCAGTCGGGCGAACACCGCAGGAGATGACGGTGACACGTCGCAGCCGACGACCAAGCTATGGACAGCGTTGGAGCCACCTCCGATTGTCTGTTTCTCGCACGAGGCTCTCGTCAAGTGGCGGCGGGAGCGGGAGCTATACGAGGCGGCAGTGATTGCACGCTGCCAGGAGTCGGGTGAGTCGCTGGCTACTGTCATGAGGCCGGTGATCTCCACCATCCACCGCCGTTTGCTCAAGACATTTTGTGAGCTGGAATTGAAGACTTCAGTGAGCGAGATGACGAACGACAGGCTGATCGCAGCAATTAACCAGATCTTGGCGACAATGATGAACGACCAGATCCCGAATGTTCATGCGATCATGAACCAGCACCTAAGGATGGACCTTCGCCAGAAGGATGTGAAGGCCAGGGTTTTGAACTATTTCGACAAGTTTGATGAACTCATCGAAGAATATGGCTTGAGTGTGGCGCTAGACGGTAATGAAAAGCTGAAATGCCGTTTGCTGACTGAAAATCTGCGTCCCTCCGGCTTGAAGGATCAGGTTTTGCTGTACCAAGACCTAGATCCGACGGTGAAGCTCAGTGTACCGCGCTTGTTTGATGTTATCAAGGCGGAGGCACTCAAGAATAAACAATCCTTTGATCTCTTTCACTCGACAAGAGACAGAAGTTCAGCTAGAGCTACGAAAACGTCTCCTCGCAGCAACCACAAATCGCAGAAAGGAGATCGATGGCAGTCATCTCGAGAAGATCGTCGGGACGAGCGACCTACATTCAAGAAGCGCGATGCTGCACCTGCTCAGGGCTGTCTGCACTGCAAGGGCACTCATTGGGTCAGTGACTGTCCTTCGGCCACTGATGAGCAAAAGAAGGCTGCTCGACAAGCGTTCAAAGAGCGCATGGATCGACGCAGGGACGCTGAAGCGTCGAAAATGAAGCGAGTGTTGGGTGATGGTGAAGACCTCGCACCAATGCACGTTGCATTCAATGGGGTGGTAACAATGCCCTATTTCCCAGACAATGGCACGAAATACAATGTGATTCCTCGTCGAATTGTGGAGGAATTACTGCAAGCCTGTCCGGATGTGAAAGTTGAGCGCCTACAGAAGCCGATTGATGGAAAAGCTGTGGGAGGCGCAATTATTAGCTGTGATGAATCGATTCAGCTGGATTTGGAGTTGATCACGCCTGCAGGAAAGGTTCGCATGCGCAAGGTGACTTGTATCATGACGGAGACAGAAGAGGATGAGTTCCTGTTGGGCCGGCTCACTCTGAAGACTCTAGGAATTGATGTTGAAGGTCAGCTTTCTGCACTTGCGAATAAGGAGATTGTGGATTTTGATCCGTTCGAGTCAGAGACTCCGATGAGTTTCGATCCTCCAGACAAGAAGAAGGTTATTGCACGACTCTGTGAGCTTATCAACGAAGCTGTTGCAAATGGTTTCCCTGCAGAGCGGAAAAGAGAACTGTTTGATGTTGCCATGCGGTACGATATCTGGCGCATCGCGATTGGAAATGACCCACCTTCGAAGATTGAACCGTTCGTCATTCGGTTCAAAGAGGGAACTCTGCCAATACGGTGCAGGCCACGCACCTACGCACCCGCGGAGCGCGAGTGGATGAAGGCGTTCAACGAATCGCTGGTTGAGCTCGGTTGGGTGTATCGGAATGAAGCTAGCCGATGGGCTAGTCCTGCTCGACCTGTGAAGAAGCCAGGAAAAACGGGAGGACTTCGTCAAGCTGTGGACTTTCGTCGTCCTAATGCGCAGGTTTTACCTGTAGCCGGATCCATGCCCAGTCTCAGTACACACGACTTCACCACACGAAGAACAAGAAACACCGGCAAACTGTCGACTTCCTGAAAAGCTTTTGGCAAATGGCTCTCGCTAAAGTAAGTCAAGAGTCACAGTCTTACATGACGGAAGATGGTGTTTTCACGCCAACGTGTCTGCAACAAGGTTCAGTGGACTCGTCGATCCAATTTCAGCAATCGATTGAGAAGATTATGCGTGAAGCGAATCTGTTGTACGAGCATGTACTGGCCTGGATTGATGACCTTCTCATCTACGCAGACACGATAGACGAATTTTTATCGATTCTTGACCGTGTTTACAGTACTTTGGAGAAGAATGGACTATTTCTCGGGCTGAATAAAATCTGCCTGTACACTACCGAAGCAAAGTGGTGCGGCCGAATCATTAAGGAGGACGGGGTCGCGTATGATCACGAAAAGATTCAGACGCTGAGTGATCTTCCTGAGCCGAAAACCGCGGCTGAGTTGCAGCAATTTCTGTGTGCGGCCGGCTGGATGCGCAATTCCCTGGTTGATTTCGCTCGAGTAGCTGCGCCACTGCAAGAACGTCTGCAGACTGCGTTAGAAGGAACAAAGCGGACAAAGCATGTTGCAGCACGCGTCGCGATTAACTTTTCTGACGAAGAACGCATCAGTTTCGGCCAAGTTAAGCAACTACTCGCTAGTTCAGCCACGTTGGTGACTCCGGATGACTCGGACGAGCTCATATTGATGACGGACGCCAGCGATGCAGGTTGGAGCATCATCGTGACGGCTGTCGCGGACTGGGATCCTGCGACTAGCATTACCGAGCAGCAGCATCAACTCGTGCACTGCATGAGCGGCACGTTCAAGGGAGCTGCGCAGCACTAGAGTGTATCGGAAAAAGAGGCCTTTCCGATCATAAAGGCAGCGATGGACTTGGACTATTTGCTGATCCGCTCTAAAGGTTTCCGCTTATATTCTGACCATCGCAACTTGATTTTCATCTTCGCACCGGGTGATGAGATCAAGAAGCACGTGCGAGGAAAATTGCAGCGATGGAGCTTGAAACTTAATGACTATTGAGCATATCAGTGGAGAAGAAAATGTGTGGGCGGATATGGCGTCTCGTTGGGGTTGCATCGAGTTGCCCAGGGAGACTACAACGATCAAGCGTTGGCAGACGCAGGATGCACATGTGCAGGTGGAGCTTCGTCCACTGCGTCCAGACTCTGATTGGCCTACGGAGGAAGACATCAAAGGTGTGCAACTAGCAACAACGTGCACTCGTCCGCCGCATCTCGAGGAGCAACCGGATGGGTTCTGGAGAGATAAGCAAAACCGTGTGTGGATTCCGGAGGACGCGGAAGTGCTCTTGATGAGGCTGATGGTGATCGCCCACTGTGGCACAATGGGCCATCGAGGGGTGAAGGTGATGATCAACCACCTCCAAGAACACTTCCTCATTGAAAGATTGGAGCCTAAAGCACGAGCATTCTGCAGTCGCTGTCTCTTGTGCTGCCACGTCAAGGGCGGGGAAATAATACCACGTCCGTGGGGTGAGACCTATCGTTCCAAAGAGCGCAACGAAGCATTGCACATGGACTACTTGTTCATTGGGGACTACAATGGAGAGTGCAACTATCTGCTGGTCATGAAAGATGACTTTTCTCACTACTGCGAACTGATCGAGTGCTCGAGTGCAAATGCGGCCACAGCGGCCACGGCAATTCTGGACTGGAATAGTCGATACGGCATGCCTCAGTGCTGATCAGCGATACTGCAACGCACATTAAGAACCAACTACTGGAGGAATTGTGCCACAAAACCCAGATGACTCAGAGCTTCACTCTCGCGTATTGCCCGTGGATCAATGGGAGCGTCGAGAGACTAAATCGCGATATTCTGCAGGTATTGCGAGTCATGCTGTTGGAGTATAAGGTGGAGCAAGATAATTGGGTTGCGCTGCTACCACTCATTCAAGCGAATTTGAATCACAGCCCAGTGGCATCTCTGGCCAACCACGCTCCAGCCGAAGTCTTTCTTGGAGTAAAGGCAACGACTCCACTGCAGAAAATCCTGATTGGCAGTGATGCTATTGCGGCAAATGTGGTGACCACGGGTGATTTCTCGCCAGACGTGCGTGAGGCTGTTGGCAACTTGCGAGCGTCGTTCGATGGCATGCACCGAGACGTAGCCACGGCCAAGGAAAAGCAAACTAAGCGCAACCAGAACAAACAGCGAGGTGCTCGCTCAGTCAACTTTCATGTTGGCGACTATGTTCTCTGGTCTCGAGTCGATGCAAAGAAGCAGGGCAACAAACTTTCGGTCACGTGGGTGGGGCCGTACCGTGTGATTGGCGCAAACGTCAACTCGTTTGAAATCGAGCATTTGATCACTGCTACGGCAAAGTTTGCTCATGCCTCGCGTTTGAAAATGTATGCGGACCAAAGTCTGGATGTCAACGAGGAAATGTTGGCACACATTGCAAACCAAGACATCTACTTAACTGTGGAGGCATTCACTCAGTACCGCAAGCACGCAGCGCACACTTATGAAATATTGGTGCGCTGGGAAGGCCTCGAGGCCATCGAGGATTCCTGGGAGCCTGTGAGGACTATGTATGAGGATGTTCCGATCAAGTTGCAGGACTATGTCGACAGTGCCGACGACGACGAATTACGTCAGTTCGTTCTCCAACTGCGGTCGCATCCCCAAGGAAGAAAGCGTGCAGAGTCTACAGCCCAGCCAACTCTGTCTCACCGTCGGGGCAAGCGTGGTGGGGATAATGATGCTCAACCGAAGCCGCCAAAACAGAATCACCGCCAACGCCGCGCCAAGCGCAACACCAAGAAGTAGTGCGACACAAGCTATGGCGGGAGCTCCTGTACGAAGGTCTGCTTGGAGGGCGGTGTAGTGGCGGCCTGGGGCAGGCTGCCTTCAGCAGACACTTCGCACGGTCGTTATCAACGACATGAAGAAGCATGAGAGCGGGGCGAACTCTCAGAGCACTTGTATACTGCATAGTAAGGAGACATATAGCAAAGAGAAGCTAACAGAAACCGCTGCGGTGCAAGCCGCAGCGGCTGCATTGAATACCAGAATTCATTTCACCTCCAAGCAAGGATTCTCAAGCAAGCAAAGGGTCGAAAGACACTACAATGTTCCACGAGACTGAGCTGCACGGTACCATTCCTCTGGGCGAGGAAACCATTGAGCTTGCGTCGATGCTTGCCTGCCTCGTCCGTGGAAGGTTGACGCCAAGAAAGGCCTCGACCAAAGCTCGTTGCCCCGATGGCGTTCCGCTTCAGCTTGCAAGCGGTGAAAAGCGCTTTGAACATCACGCTGCTAGAGTCATTCGTAGGCGCAGGCGGGTTAGTATTTTCCAGGAGTGGGGTGTATGTGTGTAACCTACAGCTTTATGACGATGGTGGTCACCTCGAAGAAGAAAGCAATTGCTAAGGAAGGCACCGAACTAGCGGAGAGCAAAGGCAGCAATAGCAGTGGATTGATGTCTTTTCTTTAAGTCGACCCTATCGTTCTCGAAAGAAATCTTGCATCCTGATCTTCAAACTCACGATACGGCTCTTCTCGTCGAAGAAGTTGATCCTGGTAATTCACTGCTGTTTGTTGTGACTGAAGGTCCATTTACAGAGCGCTTCTACGCTCCCGTAAACTTGTAAAACATTCTCTTGAGCCATAGCGGCGATCGACGTCCGCGAGCACCGCAACGATAGTTGATTCCTTCTTCAAATATCCCATACAGGCGCCGCGCCACACGCGCGACGTCTGCATCCTCAGTTGCCTCAATGATGAAATCGTTGCAACACGCGATCTCGTTGGGCGTTCGTTTGAGAAACATCCAGCGGTGGTAGTCTGTGACGATCCCGTGAATTGAGTCACTGGGCACTTCCTTCTCCTCATTGATGCCGAGAGCGATGTCCATCAACACCAAGGCTCGAGCTTGACCCTCGTATAAATCATGCGCCACAACGACCACGAGGATCTTGCGCTTCTTGCTTTCAACTAACCAACTTGGGATGCCCTTCGAAAGCACCGTGCGAGACGAGATCAGTGGACGTCTAATGCAGCTCAGTTCACCTCGCTCGAACATGGTTTTCACATGAAACAGAACCTCTTGAACCGACTCCTTTATACGCCCCACGTCCGCATTGAAGCCGAACGCAGAAGATGAAGTTAAGCGCTCAGTACGTCGTAGATTCTCCAACAGTTTTGCAAAGCGGTCACTTTCAATCTGAGGAAGGTCGAAGGCAGCTGGGTCTGTGCGGAGCAAACGTTCGTAGATGGTCTCCACCCTCCACCGCTTTATCGCGCTGCATCGCACAAAGTCGTCGTCGTCGTCCACCCTGTCTTCTTCGTCGCTGTCCTCGTGAAAGAACTCGTCCTCGTCCAAGCTGCATTTCGTCGCCTCGCGCGCCTGACTCACAAGACTGCGGTTAAGTTTACGACGATGCTCCCACCAAATCGATTCGCGAAAGAGTAGCTCGGCCTCGAGTTCCTTCGAGCGAAGGCGTGCGGGCACATCTTGTGGGGCGAAGTCATGGCACTTCACACAGAATTGAGCCAGCATCGAGGCCCGACGACTCAGGTTTGTCGTGGCGGTTCGCAGGAGCATCCTGTTGAGAGACGAGTGTGAGATAAGCAAAGGTGGGAATGAAGAAGTGGCGATATGGCCTATGCGGTGCGGTCCCTTTACATACATCTAGTCGTGCTGCTGCAATCGATGCGGTAGCCGGTAACGAACGAATAAAAAGATATTCCAACCATTTTCTACAAAAGCACTTGCGATGAAAATGGGAATAAAAACAAGGAACATGCGAGCGGCTTGTGTTTCCCATAGATACCGACGTCAGAGGAGACCGTCAAGCCGCTCGCGTACCACCGATCTCCTTACAGTCCTCTTTCTATCTAGAACTCCTCCGAACGAGGCTTCGCGACGGCACGCGGCTTAGGTGCAGGTGCCGGGGAAGGTGTAGAGGTCGACTTGGCAGGCGCGGACTTGGGCGGAGACACGCTCTGCTTGGGCGGCGACGTGGCCTGCTTGGGCGGGGAAACAGCCTGCTTAGGCGGGGACGCGGCCTGCTTTGCCGGCTGCGGGGAACGGGCCGGGGCTGGCGACGGAGACCGTGCCGGAGCCGGAGAGGGAGTGCGGGCCTTCGGGGTCGGCTGCTCGTCGCCGCTCACGAAGCTACCGCTCTCCGAGCCGGGGCTGTGGCGGCCGGGGACGCCGCCCTTACCCGTGCTGCGGATGGCCTTGGCCTCCTCCTGGTCAATGAAGCGAATGCTGTTGAGCACGTACTCCTTGTCCGTCTTCATCCTCTTGAGGTTCGCGTTCACCACGTCCTCCTCGCTCACAGCCGAGTCCACAGTCACGCTGATGTCCTTCAGCAGCTTCGAGTCGATCTCCGAGATGTTCTTCTTGAACTTGAGGAGCTCCACGATCCACTGCTCGGACGGGTGCACAGCGTCAGCCAGCTTGGCCTCGTTGTTGCCGCCCTTGTGGTTGGAGTTGCTGTTCTGACGAGCCATCTTCTTCTGAATCTCCTTGAGCGCGGGGATGCGCTCCAGGGTGTCCTCGTCCCAGTTGATCTCCTTGCCCTTCACCTTCAGGTTCTCGATCTCCTTACGCTCCTTGCGGCTCGAGTCGAGCCACTTCTCCATCCGCTTAATGTCGCGCTCAATCACCAGCTTCAGCCAGTCGAACACGTCACGCACCTCCTTCAGCTCCTGGTCCACACGGAAGCGCTTGGCGAACTCGGCACAGGCCTTACGGTCGTAGTAGTTGCGGTTCTTGATCAGCTTCTTGGCGGCCTCAAGCTCAGCCTCACGCGGGAGGATAGGCTTCTCGCGCTCAGCGCGGCGGCTCTTGATCTTGCCCAGCTCCACCGGGTACTTCATGTGCTCCGCCTGCATCTGCTTGTAGCTGTCGATCAGAGCGCGCGCACGCTGCTCGATCAGGTCAGCCTCCGAGCGGCGCACCTGCGACTCCTTGGCGAGCGAGGTCTTCTCAGTGGCGCAGAGGGCGCTCTCCTCGCTCTCCATGCGCTCCATGAAGGCGTTGATCGACTCGATCTCGCCCTCCAACTGCGTGGACGCGTGCTGCAGGCTCTCCTCCTCCTCGAGCAGACGGTTCGTCAGCATCTCGAAGGCCTCAGCAAGCTGCTGCAGCAGGCTGCGGATCTGCGAGGTCATCATCATGTCCTCGTCCTTCTCCTGCGGCTTGGACACGCTGTACACGTCCTCGACCTGGGCCCAGATCTCGCGCTTCTCCACCTTCTCCTTGGCGCACTTGCGGCTCACCGAGAGCTCCTTCACAACGCTCTTGATGTCCGACTCGTCGTCCTTCTGCAGGCGCGACGACTCCTTCAGGTCCTCACCGCGCTCGTTGCGGCCAGCCTCGAGGATCTTCATGTCCTTCTTGCCAAGGTCGGCGGCGTGGCCAGTGACATACTGGTACCAGTTCTCCGACGACTTGAGCATCTCGACCTTGTGCTCGCCGTTGAGGATGCGCTGCTTCTGGCGCATGATACGCTCCTCCTGGTCGATCACGCGGTGCGTGAAGTGCTGCACCAGCTTCTGCAGGTCGGCAGCGCGCACGGCCTGCTTGACCAGACGGTTCGCCTCCACCTTCTTGCGGTTCGAGTGCTCGTGCAGGGAGTCGAGGACCCAGTTGCCAGCGTTGTTCATGAGCTCCGTGATCAGGCGCTTCTTCTCCTCGCGCTTGGCCTCCTCGTCCGCCAGGAGCTTTGTCTCTGTATCAATGAGCTTGTTGAACTCACCGATCATGGTCTCCTCCTGGGCGGCGTTCTTCACCTCCTCCTCGAGGTTCTTGATGTGCTGGTTCATGCGCTCCAGCAGCGACGTGCAGAGCTTGTTCTCGGCCTCAAGCTGGGCAGCCTGGTCGTCCAGCTCCTTCTGGAACTGGGCGCGGCGACGGCGGGTCTCGTTCATGAACTCGTCACGCTCGTCCACCTCCGCGTCACCACCCTCCTGCGGGATGCGCTTGTTGCTCTCCTTCACAGCCTGCAGCTCACCGGCGCGAACCTTCATGTCGGCCTCAAGACGAGCAACGTACTCAGGCGTGATGACCAGAGCGTTGCGGGCCTCGTCCAGCGTGTTCTTGCAGTCCTCACGGTGCTCGTCGAACAGCTTGCAGTCCGCCTTGCGCTCCTCCGTAAGAGCGGCGCGCTTGAACAGCAGCATGCGCTGGGACTTGGTCTGGCGCGCGAGCTGGTCGCTGAAGACGTCTGTGCGCTTCTTGCCGCGCGTGATGCGGGCCGAGTGCTCGTCCAGACGAGACTTCGTGGTGTTGATGCGCTGGGTCTGCACCACACGCCACTCCTTCTCGTACTCCTCGTCGAGGGCCTGGTGACGCGTGCGGCGCTGGGCAATGGAGCGCGTACGGGCGTTGATCTCCGTCTTGAGCGCTAGCAGGTCGGCCTCGATGGTCTTGACCTTCTTTTGGCGGGCCTCGGCCTCCAGACGCACGTACTCGTGCTCCTGCTTGTAGCGAGTGTCCTCGTCGCGGCACATCTCGTCCTCGCGCTTCATGTTGGCACGGCTGCTGGTCCAGTGCTCACGCTCCTTGGCCAGCTTCATCCACTCCTCGTCGACCGTGTTGCCTTCCTCCTCAAGGAGCTCAGGCTCCTTCTCCTGGATCTTGACGAACTGCGCGTGCAGGTCAATGAGCTCGCGGGGCACCTTGTCCTTCTGGTCCTGGTGCGAGTGGAAGATACCGTACGAGTGCACGATGAAGTCGTTGGCGATATCCTTCGACACAGCGGGGTTGTGGGCCTCCGACCAGTCCGCGCGGTGCTTCGACCACTGGGCCATGTCGTTGTTCCACTGCGTGGTGTCCTGCTGGAAGCTGTCCTTGGACTTGGTGAACTCGACCTTCTCCTTGATGCGGGTCTCCTCCTCCGTGTTACGCACAGACTTGTCACGCACGACGTCGAAGAACAAGATGTGCGTGGTGCTCGACTGCTTCTCATAGCGCTCCTTCTCACGCTCCATACGCTCGGTCTGGGTCTCCTTACGGGCCTCAAGAGCCTTGAAACGGAAGGCGGCCTGCTCGCGGCGAATGTTCTGAGCAGCGTCACGCTTGCGCTGCTCCTCGGCACGCGCGGCCTGCTGGGCCAGACGCTGCTTCTGCTCCTTCTGGCGGTTGATCAGGCCGTTCACCTTGGTACGGATCTGGGCCTTCTCGAGCTCCAGGCGCAGCGACTTGATGAGCGTGTTGTACTCGTCCGTGTTGTACAGCGTCTTCTTGCCGCTCTTCTGGAACTGGCGGAGCTGCTCCGTGGGCAGCGCAAGGAACGCCTTCAGGCAGTCGGCGTCGCGCAGCAGCGGGTGCAGCATGCAGCCGTACAGGAACGTCTGCAGCACCTTCTCGCGGTCGGCACGGGCCGTACGCTTGTCCGGGAACATGGGCAGAGCCTTGGGGTTCGTGACCTCGCCAAGCTTGACGAACAGCCACTCGAAGTCGGCCATGCTGCGCTCCTCGTGGATCTGGTACTCGTGGGTCACCGCGCGGTCCGACTCGGTGACCGAGTAGTTGGCCGCCTTGGCCGCAGCCTCGCTGGGCTCGCAGTACGTCTTGACCATGTACGTCTCCGTGTCGGCCGTGTTGCCGCCCTGCTTGGTCTTGACGTTCACGAGGATGTCCAGCTTGGTCAGGTACTCGAAGCCAGCAGGGGGCTTGGCCACCGGGTCCATGACGGGCTTGATGAACTTGGGCGGGTTCTCGTTACACGACGTGCAGTGACGCACGGGCATAGGGAAACCCAGCTCCGGGATGGGCTTGGACTCGACACTGCACTGGTTGCAGACACTGCGCGTGCAGCGACGGCAGTGGTGCTGGCGACGGCCCAGCTTGAACGGACGGAAGCAGACCTGGCACTCCGTCTGGTCACTGCGGGCCGTGTCCGACACGAAGTGGCTGGTCGAGTCACCGCCCAGCAGGCTCGAGTCGCGCGCGCGGCCCGAGTCATCGCGGCTCCGTGCGTTGGGGTCCTGCAGGTTGCGGTAGGCGTCGTTGATCTTCTCGAGGGTCTCCTGGTCCTCGCGCTTGGTGGGGTCCATGGAGCGCGACTTCTCCTTGTACTTGGCCGCGATCTCCTCAGGCGTGGCATCCGAGGACACACCGAGCACCTCGTAGCTCTCCTGGCCCGAGATGGAGCGGCTCACGGGGCCACGACGCTGCGCGAACACGTCGGCGGGCGTCGTGATGGCCTTCATCTGCAGGGCCGTGATACAGTTGCGGCAGCAGCGCTGCTGCGCGTTGCCGTAGCCGAACGAGGCCGGCACCTGGATCTTGTGGTTCACGCAGGGGCGGCAGAACAGCAGACCGCAGACGCGGCAATGGTGGCGACGCGGCTTGGGGAAGCCGAAGGGCGTCTTGCAGTCCATGCACTCGCTGCTGAAGTTGTCGGGCACCCAGAGCTTCTCCAGGCCGGCGACGTCGGCGGGGACGCCGTCAAGCGAGCTGCGACCGCTGTGGTCGTTCATGCGGCTCTCGCTCTGCGCGCGCGGGGCGGCGGGTGACGGATACGGGCGGGAAGCCGGGTTCGAGCGGCGGTCAGGAGCTGGGGTCGAGGCCGACGTGGGCATCGGGGCCGGGCGAGCCGCGGCCGGGCGGCCCGCGGCCGAGTTGCCGCTGGAGGGGGCCGTCGACTGGCCGCTGGTGGGCGGGCGGCTGTTGCCGGACTGCGGGGCAGGCGTGGGCATGGCCGCGGCCGGTTTGGGCTGGGCCGGCTTGGGCCTGGGGCGGAGCCGCCTGCTTGGCCGGAGCGGCCTGCTTGGGCGGAGCAGCCTGCTTGGGCGCGGCCTGCTTGGGAGCAGGGGCGGTCGCAGGCTTGGCCTCGGGCTTCTTCTCGGGCTGCTTGGCCGCGGGTACCGCGGCGGCGGCGGGCTTGCGCTGCGAGAGCGAGAGGCTCACCTTGGTGCCGCAGTAGATGCAGAAAGCGTCGGACTCGGCCACGTCGCGGCCGCACTTGATACAGCTGAGGCCGTTGTTGCTGGTGCTAGCGGCAGCCGAGGCTGCCGCTTTCTCGGAACTTCCTGCCATCTAGACTCGGAGCTGCGCCAGGAATCCGCTGGGCCCAACGAGGTGGGAAGCGAATGCAGGCGAGACCGGGGCGCGAGAGTCAGCAAGTGGAGTTGTGAGTGCGCACGGCGGGCGGCGCAGAGCGCAGAGCAGAGGGGGGGAGAGCGGGCCTATCCGAAAGGAGGGCAGAGGTCGAGCCGGCGAGGGGGCGAAACGCGGCGGCCTGCTGTTGGCGACGCACGCGAGTTGCGTTGTGGTCGGGTTGTCGGGGCGGCAGATGCTTTTCTGCACGGAGACCGAGCGCGCAGGGCCGAGCCTTTACAAGTGCGCGAAGATCGCCGCTGGCTGGAGCCAGTCGCGCGGGGCTTGGCGGCGATTGCAGTGGAAAAAGTTTTCGATGGCCTCGGGTCATACGTACTGTGTTGGACCAGATCCGAAGCCCGGGCCGCGAACGTTCCGGCCGGCATTGGAGACTTTGCCAGGATGTGACCTCTCTCGCGACTCTGTTCGGGGCGGCCCCAGCTGCGCCTCGCGGTCTGGGCCGGCCGCCAGCCGGCGTGTCGGCGGGGCACACTCAGTCACACACCGTGCAGAAATCAATCGAGCTGGCCATGCCCATTGCTGCTTCGGGTCCAAGGGCGCGATGGCCGCTTATTGCGGGCACGCCGCGCTGAAAGGCACAGCGCGTGAATCTCTATGATCACACTCAGTAGAGACTCTATCTCAATGCGGCGTCCATCAGCGCATGCAGCGCTCACAATGTGACGCAGGGAGAGGCCGTAGCCGGGGCTAAGAGCCGGCTTCCCGGGCCACTTCAACAGCCCGGAGCAGCAAGTCGCCGGTGGCAGACCGCCTGCACTGCAGGCTGCAGGCTGCAGGCCACCTCGGGCCGGCAGCATGTTCACTTGCAGAAGCACCATGTAATGATAGTCTTCATGCAACGCAGCTGGGGCCGTGTTACATGGCTTGACGTTTGTGCTGCCGCGACAGCTTGGCTTACCGCCGCGAGCTTAGCCATGCTTGCAAATCCCCGCCAGCGCGGCAAGCCGCCACGCACGCGAGGCTGGCCTTGTGGTCCGAATGTCGGCGCCGAGAGCTGACCTGGAAATGACGCGCGTGTGCTGAAAGAGAGCCCGAGCTCCGGCGCTCTGCACCGCCGCGGCCGGCCTTATGTCGCGCGAGTGTCCCCTTGCCACGATAGGCTCCGTGTTACTCACGGGTCTCGTAGTGACGCCGCGAGCGGCGATCGTGCTCAAAGGACACCTTATCCACTCGGGTGGACGTCGCTTGCGGGCTGCAGCGGAGACCTCGCGAGCGAGGAGACCGAGCGGTGAAGCCCCGCCGTCGACTAGCCGATCCGCCGACACTCGCCAACGTGCCCCATGCCACCTTGACGTCCGACAGTACGCCATCGGACAATGCCGCGAAGGTCCCCCCCTCGCCGCGACCAGCAACAGCAGGAAAGGCAGCAGAGCAGCTGCGCAGTGATGGTCTGCCCTACCCGTCCGTCACCTCGCGGGTCGCCTGACGGGTACATGTTGCCTTTTTGGCGGCATGTTGAAGTTGTCAGGTACACTACGCTTGACACGCATGGGGCAACGTTCCGCTCCTGTTCCGCATGCGATATACAGCTGAGCCGAATCAGCGCGCGGATACCGTGTCCGCTGACGCATGCGATCTAGTTTTCTCTCGGTGGCTCCTCAATGAGGAATCCTCATTGCGCATCGAGCTGAGATGGCCAAGGTCAAGGCAAGCAAGCAAGCAAGTATTGCGGGTGGCAGCTATCTGATCTATCGTTGTTATCGGCGTGAATATCCATGCAAGGCTGTCCTAGGACTCGTTGTTGGGCCCCGTGGGCTCGGCGGGTCTCGTCATGGCGCTGCCCTTGCGGGGCGAGGCCTCTCGCTGGCGCAGCTGCCGCGCGGACGCGGCTCCAGTCTTCCTCGGTGACGGCCGGGAGACCTGCGCGTTCGAGAGGGTTAGCATGCCATTGCAGGCGAACAGACTGTGGCTACCGGTATCAAGCGAGCGTACCATGGCGGACGAGCGCATCGACTTGGCCTTGGCGTTGTGCGAGAACGTGGCGAACGAGGACAGCGGCTCCGCGTACGAGCCCGGGCCGGGCGGGATGTCCCCCATGCGCAGCAGCACAGTTTCCTGCCCCTCGCACTTGCGGACAGCGCCCGCAAGCCACGAGCTGCGGCTGCTCGGGTTCGCGTGCGGGTCTTTCGGGTCGGCCGGGCTGCCTGGCGGCTGTGGTCGCCGACCTGTCCTTGGCGACGGCGCCAGTCGGCCGCCGGGGCACTCCGGGTTGTACGGCGAATAGATCGGACCTGGCGAGAACTCACCCATGTTCTCGCGGGTGTGCGTGGCCGACACGAACTGCACGCGGGTGTTGCCTGCAGCGGGGGTATTGGGCTTGGGCTGCTCAATTTGTCGCTTGCCAAAGCGATGTTCGTGGCCGAACGCGTTGCCGCCGTTCTTCACGCTGGCATTGTTGCTTGGTGTAGGTGGGGTACCTTCCTCGGGTGGCGTCGCGCGAGCCTGTTCTGGTGTTGAAGTGCCTCCGTTTGAAAACTGACGAGGTCTTACGGGCGACGCTGGCATGACCAAGACGCCGTTGCGGTTGATAACAGATAGCCACGACTCGCGGTGGCCGCGCCGAGGAGTGTCAACGTCAGGCAGCCGCGTCTTGTGGGCCTCGGCGCGCGCTGTCGTCTTCGGTGAAGGGGGCGCTGCAAAGGAATATTTGGGAGGAGCAGCCCTGCCGCCGTTTGCCGCCAAATAGTTGACGTTGTACTTCGGGCCGGGACTCTCCACCGATATGAGCTCGCGCTGGTGGTTCATATCCGTCATATTTACTGTTGAAGCGCGGAGAAACCACTTAGACACGTTGAACAGTGATCAAATCAGCACATGAATAGCCATACCTTTCTGCGATAGGAAGCGGTCGGATTTCGGGAATGACATCTTCGGTGCTCTTGTTTTGACAGGATTTACATTGTCGTTGTAGTGACCAGGGGCTCGGCCACTTTCTGTCGGCAAAAGGCGACGGCAAACGTTAAAGCGTTTGCTCTGATCGATAGTGCAAACGTTTAGGGCGTACCTTTGCTAACTATGGGCATCTGGGGAGACGGGCCTTGACACGTTGGACGTAACAAGCCCAGAAAGGTTAGTATCGCGACGGACGGGTGGTTTGATATTTGTACGGCAGCGTAGCTCACCCCCGATCCAGCTCTCGCGCTTGCCCCATTTCCGACTCTCGTCTACAGGCCGGTAGTCGGCCTTCATAACAACTTGCGCATTGGCGCGTATCTCCGGCTTGGCGTAGATCGGTCCTGGCGATCGAGCTAGATAAAGGCATCGAAGGTAACACAAGGTTAGTTGTGACTTACAGCAACGCGCTGCACAGTGCACCCGCCGAACCTGGTTCATTGGGGAACCGCTCGGAGCCGCCAAAAATCGACATGAGGTCTTTATGCTAATGGCGCGCTGATGGTCCCGCCCCACTCCACTCCACGACGCGCGCAGCCGCTAGCTGGACAAGACCCCCGCAGTTGTGTTCGCCAGACCTTCCCTGGTACCTGGTTCATCGTCGAAATAGCCAGCTATTCCTGGCAAGATAAGCACTCCGACCAGGTCCTCGTCACCACGCTACTGTTGCCACACTACAAGACCATCGACCACGAAATCGCTTCTGTCATTCTTGCACAATGCACCGCCAGTAGAAGCCTGTGGCCGGCAGCTTGCGCGCATCCGCAGCTTGAAACCCCGGGGTTCTTTTGATACACCCCACAATCTACGAGTTGAAGTGACTATGTTGCATTACTTAAGTTTCCAATCATTAAAGCAACTCAATTAATGCAACCCAACCGCACAATACCTCGTCGCCGTCCACAAGCTCACTTCACTTGGCCATGCTGACGTCTCGCCGCGCGACGTCGGCGCTGC
The DNA here is from genome assembly GCF_000149755.1 of Phytophthora sojae. Classification (NCBI taxonomy): domain Eukaryota; phylum Oomycota; class Peronosporomycetes; order Peronosporales; family Peronosporaceae; genus Phytophthora; species Phytophthora sojae. The sequence goes on from NW_009258115.1 coordinate 13,246,677, forward strand.
GCCGCTGCCGCGCGCCCCTCCGCGCCGCGTTCTCCAGCTCCCCGGATGCGTCCAAGGAGGCCCCTCCCGCCGCCGCCGCCAAGCCCAAGAAAATCCTGTCGGTGCGCGCGTCCCCGGCGCAGAACCTGCGCAACGCGCTCGAGGCGCTGGACGAGATGATCGAGGAGGCGGACCGCAAGGTGGAGAAGAAGTACCGGCCCAACATGTTCGGCGAGTTCAAGCAACTTAACGACACTGAGGGTAAGGTGCGCGAGGGCGCCGACGCGCTCATCGAGGTGGGCAAGGCCAGGAGCGTCCCCTCGCTGCAGGTGGACACTCTGGAGGGCAAGCAGGTGGACATCCAGAGCTTCGTGACCAAGGGCAAGGCCACGCTCGTGCTCACGGCCTTCAAGAACTACGGGCTGGACATGCTGCCGGCCTGGCGGGAGGGCTTCGTGGCCGCTATGAGCGACGGCCAGGGCCAGCTGGACAAGAGGGTGCAGACGCTCACGCTCAACGTGATCGAGGATTGGTACATGAAGCTCGTGAGCGGCAGCATCACGCGCGGGCTGCAGGAGAAGATCCCCAACGAGCTGCACGCCACGACGTTCGCGCACTTCGGACGCTGCGACGACTTCCGCACGCCCATGGAACTGGACAACAGCTTCGTGGGGTACGCGCACCTGGTGGACGGCAAAGGACGCATCCGCTGGATGTACGTTGTGTTGTTTGTCTTGGGCGGATTGGTGTGTGGTGTAGTGGACTTATGTGTGGGTTTGTGTGTGTTTTGTAGTGCGGGAGGTCCGGCGACGCCGAAGGAGTTGGAGCGGTTAGCGAAGGTCACCAAGGAGCTGCTAGCCCAGAGCTCGCAGCGCCGCCGATAGGCAGATAGAGAGTAACCGTATCTTCTTTTTTGCTGAAGCTATTGCATGTCAGAAACAGGAGTCAAAGAGTACGAGATTTTAAGCACCACGACAACGAACCATCGAGGCAAATACAATATGATGATCAGCACAGGGGCAAACTTCGTGCGCTGGAAGTTAGGGGACGGGGGTGACCACAGCGCCTCCTCTACCAGTTGAAAGGTTTTCCACGGTGATATCCACCGCGTCCAGATCCACGTTGCTTTTGCACATCGGGCACGACTGGTGTACAAGTACGTGCATCAAACGGTAAGTAAACCTGTTCAGTGTATCATGGCTTGGAACTGGAGACGTACCGTGTTGCGCTTGAGCCACTCATCGATGCAAGCCACGTGGAAAATGTGTTTGCATGGCAGATTGCGAACATCTTCGCCGTCTTCGAATTCGATCTGGTCGTGCAATCGGTTGACAAGTCGAATGAGAACAAGGCCCCTTGCCATCTCCGTTAAAGGTATCCGTGGTGACGTACCAGACAGATCGGACACACATCGTCATTTTCCGTTGAGCCGCCTTCTGCCGGGTTGAGCGGCTCTGTCGGTGCTTGTGGGTTTCGCTCGGCGCGGCAGTACTTCGTGACGCGTAGCTGCTCTAAGCGTTCCTTCGTGACGCCGCGAACCACCGCAGCTCCTCGCATTTGCGCAGCACGCACCTGGTCATACAAGAAACCAGTTATGACGGTTAATGCCAGGCATGACCAACACTACATACAGCGCAAATGCGTACATTTCTCCGATCTGCGCGTCGCCAACGAAGGAGTAGAACAAGGAGAACGAAGACTACCGTAACGATGAAGGCGCCCAGGACGTACACCAGTGACTCGGGATCAAGCGGTAGAGTATTGTTCGAGATTTCGGTGGTTTCTGCGTTCGTGGTATTATACACCCAGACATCGCCAAGTTGGCTCTGGTAGCTACCCCCATGGATAACCATGGTGTCCTCGCGCCAAAGAGCAGCGCGATGGTTGTAGCGCAACGGTGGGGACGCCTCGTCGCTCTCGATCACGGCGTGCCGCGCTTCCATCGCCATGTTCTTCAAGTCGAATTTCCCGAGGACGACGTCGTCGTACACGTAGCCACTGGAGCTCTGTTGAGGCTTGTAGTATCCACCGAAAAACCACATATCCAAGCCTTTTGTGGTGACAATGGAGGTGTATGCACGGGGGACATCGGACGACGGGGTGACAGCCATCCACGCGTTGCTGTTAAAGTTGTAGGCCCAAATGTCGTCCAGCAGCGTCCAACTCGACATCAGAAGGTGGCGACCGCTGTATGCAAGTAGATACGCCTCACCAGTTTCGTCATCGTCGTACAGCACTGCCACCGAATGGGAAAATCGAGTGGGAGGCCGTACATTCCCTGCCGGCTCCATCTTCTCCCAGGTGTAGTTGGCTAGATCGTATCTCCATAGATCGTTGTAGTCGACGGGGCTGTCTTCACCTTTCTCGTCGTACGCGATGCCACCGAACATGTACAGATAGTCGTTATGAATCACGATTCCGGGTTCAGATCGAGCGTCCGGGGCATCGGACTGCGGCGGAGTGGGGTCCATTATCCATTCGGAGGTGTTGCCGGTTAATGAAAGGCGCCAAACATCGTTGTACTGCACTACCGGTACACTGTTGCTCGTCGTTGGCGTGGTCTGGTCAGTCTCCGCAGCAAGGAGGGACAGTCCTCCGAATACGACAAACTCGTTGACACTGGCGTTTGTATGCAGCACGCCGGCATGATGGAACCGATTCGAAGGCCGATTGTTGCCGACTTCCACTTCCGACCATTGTCGTTCAACGAGGTCGAACACCCACGTGTCGTTGTGCTCGATATCTTCGTCAAGTGCGTTCGTACTGATGCCACCGAAGATGTACAGATTGTCCTCGAAGGCGGTGACGGCGTGAGCTGAACGTCTCATGGGCTGTGACCCTGCTGATCCGAATGACGGACCCCAAAGTTGCGTCCACTGCGCTGGGGCGGCAGCGCCCATCATTCCCGACATCATCTCCATTGGCAATGGGCTGAAGCGCTAGGAATGCACAATGCTGGTGAGCCGTTGCTAAACAAAAGTGCAGCAGCATAACGCTCATCGCATCAGACAGCGAAGCTTGGCACACCTCCTATATTTAGGGAGTAGCATGCCTTTCAAGCTCGACTTGCTTGGTGAATGCTTAATCCGGAACGACCACAAGTAGCTCTCAAATTGATCAGAGACGCAAGCACAGCGATAGTTTAAGTGGGCAAATTTAGAGATCGCGTATCGGAGGACGTCTTGGATATGCTATCACCCGTCTCCGGTGCTTGATAGTTGCTGCTGGTGTCGTCATTATTTGCGGTTTGCTCCGATGGAGCAGCGCTCTGCTCTTCTCCATCGTTCTGATCAGCGCCGTTGTCAACTCGATCAATAAACTGCGTGCACAATATATAATATTTGTGTAAGTTCTCAACTAACGCTTTCAAGTCGAGCAAACCACGCACGAACCTGCTGAATTTGTTCCCGTACTTGCAACTCCTCTTCTGTTAATGGAGGATAGGCCCAGTCGCCAAGCTCGTGTCGATGCCGAAGAAAACCCAAGAGCGTTTGTTTCGGTAAGCCGCTTCGCGATATCAGAGCTACCCACTGAAGTGAAGTTGTGTTAGATAAAATCTCGAAGTAAGCAACACGTACACGAACACTCACGTTTAGCTGCACCTCCTTGAGCTTCTTTAGTTCGATGCCTCCAAATACCGTGTGTATCCTCCACAGTTCTTTTTCACTCTGAGCGTGGTAAAACAAAGTTAGTGCTGTGGGCTAAGGTCTGAACAAAGCGGATGTTTCATGCTTCCTACCTCATCAATTCCAAAATCACCCAAAACGTCCCCCTTAGGATCCACCGAGTCGAGGATGGAGACGACATGATACTCTAGCTCCGAAATCGTGTCGACACCAGCATACTGCTCAAAGCTGTCGGCTTGAGCTTTCTTTGACAGTGCATCCAGTACGATACTCGCGGGCCCCGATCGTATTGCAAGGTGGACGAGCAAGCGCAAACAAAGAACTCGAACGTCGATCATAGCTGCAAACAAAAGTCCAAGGCAGTAAAATTAAGTGTAACGCTGTACGACCACTTCGTATAATGTGTAAACAAGTACGAACAAATGCCGTACCTTTGCGCTTACCCTTGGCGCTTTGACTAGCACCCCGGGATGAAAACATTTGATCCAACTGCCGTAGAAACTTGTAAACGCCACATACGAGATAGAGAACGTCGATCTTCCATTGGCCTTCCCGTGATCTTGAGACTGAGAGGTTTTCATACGCCTCAGCAACGCATGCCAGTACGTCCAGAAGCATTCGAACCATCAGCTCGTATACTTTCTCGTGCACGCCGAGATTCCGTTCGTATCCCACCAAGACCGTGTTATTAACATGTTCCAGCAACAATTGCATTCGAAAGACGAACCCCTGGACGGCGTAAGTGCACCGCGTATTCCCAAACCAGGGTTTGCTCGTTGTCCATGGCTGTTCGTAAATCCCGGGGAGCAAGTGGTTCATGCATTCGTGGAAGAACGCGCGATGTGCATAGTGGACAAGTGAATGCATCATACCAAGGATCTGTGTCTCGACGCGCTCGAACGCATGGTCAACCCAGTTCAGATGGATGTATCGACTATCATGCTCCGCATGTCGCCGCTTGCCTTTCCTTCCTTTCCGTGCCATGGTATCAACTTGATGCCGACATATCCTCCATACGAAGAGAAGTCTACAAGAGTTGGCGTGCTCTGAAATGACGTTTTCGACGGTACACGAAGGCAATTGCAGCAATGTTTGCATTTGGCGCTTCATCTTGGCAACTTTCTCAAGCAAAACCTGCACAAACGCACAGCTCAGCGCGACGTTCTGTGCTTGGACACAGGTTCCCATAATCTCCGTCTCCTCCAGTAAATGATGCGCCAACTTCTCAAATGGTGACATAACTCGAGTATCAATTGGGGCTTCGTATGCCGGTGGCCGCAACGACATAGCTCCTCTTCCTCCGCGTGATAGTCGTCGAGAACAATACGCCCCACTTTCGTCAAAATGACCAGGCTCGCCCAGCAAAATGAGCCTTGTGGAGTTGCCTCTTGCGGAATTTACAACCGGAGAGATCGGTTGAGTCACCCCCATATCTCGTACAACTGACTGAGGAACGTTGTCTTGCCCAGGAGAAAACACGTTTCCGAGTGAGCTTGACCGACTCAAGGAGAGTGAACGCGTTGGCGTTGCGTAAACGGTAGGATGGACTTGAGTCAATACGTCTTGCTGCAGTATCGAGCGAAAGTAGCGTGCAAATATGTGTTCACCCTTGCTAATTGACGTTTCCACTGACTTCCATAGCGCGTTGCCAACCTTGTCATTCAACTCGCCATTCGGGAACACGGAACTAATCTCAACGACTACCACCTGCACGGACTCCAAGATTTCGCGGAACTTGAGACCCATTTGGACGCGGAAGTGCGGGTTCACTGGAGCTCCGATAAACCGTAATTCACGCATGTTTACCCATTCATTCAGTGATAGGAATTGGGTCCAGCTAATTATCTCGGCACATTTTTGAAGGGATTTCCTGATCTGTAGCTTGCAGCGCTTATCGTCAACATCAACGACCACGACCTCCACCCACACGCTGTCCTTGCCGTTGTTGACAAGGACGCGCTGGCCTACCCATTTCGCTAGACCCCCACTTCGGCCGAACAATCGAGATCCATCCTGCTCACCACCTTTTCCAAGTAGAGGCACGTATAGCTGGCCATCTAAAGTCTCCACCCGACCGAAAATGTCCCGAGTCTCGTCGTCATGAAGCGTGGTTACGTCCCGCTCAGACACCGAAAACACAGATTTCTGCCACCACACACCAACATGATGAGGATCTGCCACGAGAAGTTTCGCCTGCTGACCTGGATGAACCGTTGGCAAATGCACGAATCGGTTCACAAGGTTCATGAGCATGTCCGGAAAAATGCCTCCTTTGCTGCGAAACTTGCGAGGACGATAGAAACACTGCACCAGCAGCGGTGGCCCAGTATCGGGTGCGTGTTTCGAGCCAGAGGAGGCAATCGCATTATCGTGACCCCATTGATCGGAGACCTGGGTCAAGTGCTTCATTTGCACGTCGAGCGTCTCCTTCAGGTAAGTGCTGTAGACGTCTGCAATGAGCGATTCAAACTTAATAGCAACGTTTTCCTCCACGGACGCTCCATCATCGCCGAAAATTGTCGTGAGTGTGCCATCCGCAGCAAACAAGCACACTGTGTCGAGATCTTTGCGGATCTGATGCTTGACAAATTCGGCTCGTTGTCGAAGCGTTTGAGTATCTGTTTGTGGAGTAGCGTGGGGCACTGCGGGATGTGTGGCTAGAGAATTATAAACGGTCTCGCGGTAGACCAGCTCCACCTCTTCTTTCCGTGCCTCTTTGTACGCTGTCCATTGATATTCCATCGGCAAGAATCTCACGTAATGCAGGATGGAGGCCATCGAGAGTTTCCGTAGCCGTAATTCTTTCAGAATCGAAGGTCCGAGTAAGCTGCCCAAGTGTCGAAACATCTCCTGGATTCGGTCGATGGCAGCTTCATTGGATACTTGAATAGCTAGAGCTGTACGAGGCGACGTAGGGGCTGATGATACCGTGACGTCGCTGTTGCTGCTCTGCTTGCTGAGTCTTCGAAGCAGCTTGGGTCTGCCCTTGACATGCTCCTCCACCAAGTCCTCAATGACCTCGAACGTGTCTCGCGTGTCCAGATACAGCTTGGCAGCCGGGTGCATACGCGGGTTGACCTCCTCGCCCTCTTTCGACTCGCCACCCGCCAGCTCCACTAAGCGTTGAATCTCTTCCAGAAGCTGCAGCACGACGCGTTCATCTTTGGAAAGTCTGCTGGACAGCATAGTTCGATGGAGTGAGTGGATGGCCGAATCACAGACTAAGTCAGTGACTGCGCATCGGTCGAATGCGAATGCGGGCAATAATCGCCTGAGGGCCCGCTTCCCTAGTGCAGCCAGCTAGCTGTTCACCCCCCTCGTATTCCTCCTTGCTGCGCAGTAAGATAAATTTGCGCGCCGCCGATTATTACCAGTCGCCGAGCTATTCCGGGACCACTTCAACGGCAACTGCTGCTCAAAAATGGCAGCAGTTATCCCTGCGACGTGTGACGATGACAGCACTAGCACAGTGCTATACTCCATAGCAGGAGATCATTTGACTGGAATGGAGAGCTTCGATACGAAAGCAGTGAAACGTGGCGTGTCAGGTCAGGTCAGTACTAAGCTCGGCAATGCTTGTCCGAGAAAGTTGCGGTTACCGCGTGCTCATACTGAAGTGGCCAGCATTCCACTCTTCTATCAACACGTACCCATAATTCATAGCAACTCGATAGGGCGAAGAACGCAGAGCGCAGGCAGACATTGACACCTTTCGCCTGCAATGCTGGACGTCGCCCCACAATGCCACGACAAGATGGCTACAACTGCAACAAGATGTTCAGCGAGAACACCCCCTCAAGTGGCAACGGTTGCAAGTTGAATGGCACAGGGGGCGCACGTCTGATAGCGGCGCGTCCCATACAAACTCGCAGTCAACTTGTGTCTCCACCACCATGAGCGACGGCATGGGGCTCGGACTGGACCTGTCGGGCCTGGGCCAGGAGCCCATGGCGCCCGCTGTGGACGTGGCGCAGCTCGCGGAGGCCATCCGCCTCATCCTGAAGGACGCGGACCTGGAGCAGCTCTCGCGCCGCATGATCCGCAAGCAGCTGGAGGCCCAGTTCCACGCCGACCTGTCGAGCTACAAGGACGTGATCAACGCCACGATCCTCGAGATCATCGAGCAGCAGCAGGCCGACGAGGAGGACGACGAGCAGGAGGAGGAGGAGCCCGACCCGAGTGACGACGACGCCGACGACGAGCAGGAGCACGTGCGCTCGCCCCGCAAGAAGGCGGCACCCAAGAAGAAGGCGGCGGCACCCAAGAAGCGCAAGCGGAAGGCCGACGGAGAGGACGGCGGCGCCAAGAAGGCCGGCGGAGGCTTCAATGCGCAGCTGTGCCTGTCGCCAGAGCTCGCGCAGGTCGTCGGAGCCGAGACCATGGCCCGGCCGCAGGTCGTCAAGGCGCTCTGGGCCTACATCCGCGAGCACAACCTGCAGGACCCCAAGAACAAGAAGCTCATCCTCCTGGACGACACGCTGCGCGGTGTGTTCCAGCGGGACTCGTTCACCATGTTCAGCATGAACAAGTTCGTCAAGCGCCACGTGCGCAAGCCTGACGATATGCCGCCTGGGGGCTGGAGTCAGATCCCGCGCGACGGCGTGTCCAGTGACGAGGACACGGAGGCCAAGCCTGCGAAGAAGAAGCAACCGGCCAAGAGGAAGAAGAAGGCCGCGTCGACCGAGGACGGAGACGACGACGGCAAGAAGAAGGCCAACCCGTTCTACACGGAGCTCGCGGTGTCGCCCGAGCTGGCCTCGCTGCTCGGTAGGGACCGGATGGCGCGGCCCGAGATCGTCAAGGCGCTCTGGGCCTACATCCACGAACACAACCTGCAGGACCCGCAGGACAAGCGCACGATCCTGCTGGACGATAGGATGCGACAGGTATTTCAACGCGACTCGTTCACGATGTTTTCCATGAACAAGTACATCAAGCGCCACGCGCGCAAGGTCGCCGACTTGCCGGCCAACGGCTGGGCCGACATCCCGCGCGACGGAGTCTCAAGCGACGAGGACGAGGCCAAGGCCAAGAAGAAGGCGCGGAAAGCCAAGTGAGGTGGTTCGACTTACAGACAGTCAGAACGATGGCAGGCTGCTGGCCGTGTAGACGCAGCGGCAACGTACAAGCGGCTGCACAATCTGGTATATGAAATCGACGTGATTCCCTTTGTATGATTGCATGTACGGCGTGGTGTGACGGTAACGTAGCCTGCAGCAATTCGTGTGTTGGTGCTGCCGACTGCAACTTGCCCAAAAAAGGCAAGTTGCCTTTTTCCCATCCCAATCACTACCCAATTTTAGTTTCATGTGTGCCACACCACAGGTACTGTACTGCCCCAAATAGTGGGCTCTGCTTTTGACTGGATCACGAAAGGGTAGCAACTCTATTGGACGCCAGAGGAGCATCTAGACAGCATGGACGCGTCCGTGATCGCCAGCTTCCGCGAGAAGGTGGTGCAGCAGCCCGAGGTGCGTCAACGCATAGTGTGTACAGCGTGTGTGTAGAGCTTGCTGGCTGACTGACTGTGTATTGGCAGGTGTTCTTCACGCCGTCGGAGGAGGTCGCCAAGAACGTGAAGGCCTTCGCCAAGCATGCGTTCGACCGCACGTCCAAATACCAGAGCAAGAGCGGCAGCGCCGCGCCTCTGGAGGAGCTGTACGTGGACGGCTTCGACGCCGACCAGATCTGGGAGCAGCTCCGCCTGCTGAACGGCCCGCTGGTGACGGAGATGGCGCAGCGCATCCGCACGTTCAGCAAGAAGCCCGAGAACATCCTGCTGTTCCCGTCCGAGAAGCAGGAGGAGAGCGAAGAGGAGGAGGACAAGCTGGAGGAGGATCAGGAGGACAGCGACGCTGACAGTGACGAGGAGCAGGACAGCGATGACGACGACGACGAGAAGACCGAGTCGGACGAGGAGAAGGAAGTGAAGACGAAGGCCAAGAAGAAGAAGACAAAGAAGGCGCGTGATGTCGCGGAGGACGGTTTCTTCGACTGGGATGAGATGGACAAGGCGGCCGAGGAAGAGGAGGAGGATGAAGACGACGACGAGATGGAGGGAGACGACGACGAGGGCGACGATGATGACGATGGTGACGATGACGACGACGACGAGATGGAGGAGGGATCGGATGCGGAAGGCGCGGAGGACATGAAGTACGACGATTTCTTTGGCGACGAGGATGGAGAGGAAGGCGAAGAGGGCGACGACGACGAAGAGGAGGAAGAGGAACTTAATGACGTTGAGATGAAGGACAGCGATAATGACGAGGAGGAATACCCTACTATTAAGCGCGCGAAGCCGGACGAGGAGAACGTCGACGAGGAGGATCTTGCCGAGCGCGGCATCATGTCGTCGCACCAGCGCCAGCGTCTGCGTCTGCAGAAGGAGATCAAGGAGCTCGAGCAGGAGGCGATCAGCGAGAAGCCGTGGCTGCTGAAGGGTGAAGTGCGCTCTGCGGCTCGTCCGGAGAACAGTTTGCTAGAGGCGGTGCTGGACTACGACAGGCCAGTGAAGGCGGCTCCCGTGATCACGGAGGAAGTGTCTATCGCGCTTGAGGAAATGATCAAGAAGCGTATCCTGGAGGACGACTTTGACGATGTGATTCGTAAGTTCGCCGGTAACGAGCAGGATGAGAAGAACAAGCTGGAGGAAGTGTCCATGGAGAAGTCCAAGGAGGGTCTGGGAGAGATCTACGAGAAGGAGTACATGAAGACGGCCATGGGCTTCGAGGCCGACGACGAGTCCAAGCAGGACCAGGAGGAGATCGAGGTCATGTTCAAGAGCCTGTGCTGGAAGCTGGACGCGCTGTCGAACTACCACTTCACGCCCAAGCCCGCCGTCAAGGAGCTGCAGGTCAAGCCGGCGGTGCCTGCCATCGCCATGGAGGAGGTGGTGCCGATCAGCGTGAGCGACGCGAACCTCAAGGCGCCCGAGGAGGTGTACGACAAGAAGCGCAAGCGCGGCGAGGCCGTGCTGCAGTCCAAGGAGGAGATGACCCAGAGCGAGCGCAAGGCGCTGCGCAACGCCAAGAAGCACGCGCGGCGGAAGGAGAAGCGCCAGCGCGAGTTCGACGAGCGGCTGGTGGCCAAGCTCAACCCGGGCCTGGGCAACAAGTACGAGAAGAAGAAGATGCTGGAGAGCATCGCCGGCGCCAAGAACATCACCACGGGCAAGCAGATCGAGGGCTCGTCCAAGCAGTTCTCGAACTCGAAGGAGTTCTTCTCCCGTCTGCAGGTACGCGCTGATTGATTGCGCCTCGCCCGGCGTGTCTCCCTAGAATGAGCGTGTGCATGTACTGACCGGACCCATATCATATCGCTTGTGTTTGTGTTTTTTCCGCCATGCAGGACGAGGTGCAAGAAAAAATCAGGAATGCAAGCAGCAGCAACTAGAGCAGCCACATTGGAAAGGAGCGCCGCGGCGCAGCTGGCCGGCGCCAGAGCAATAGAAATTGGATTTTGTGCATTTTGTACGTCGCTCTTGATCGTCGGTGGTGATCATCGAGCTGGCTTCGCTCCTCACACACAGCTGCAGGCATATCCTTCCTGGCCCAGGATTATTGGACGCGTGCCATCATCTGCCGAGTTATCTTATTGAACTGATTTGCGTGGGTAAATTTGCAGCATTTGCTTCCCACCGGCATAAAGTGTCCATGCATGGAATCCTCGCCTCGATGATCAGAGAGCACGAGAGTCTCATGTGAATTCTCGTGCACCCTGCCTGAGTTGGGGAGCGCGACATTCCACTTGAAATTTGTATGCTCTCCGCTAGGTTCGACGCTGACGTTGGTTGAAGCAAAAAGATCGGGGGGAGCAGCCACCTCACTCACGAAATTGCCGGCTTCCGCTCAACTACCACACCACCGCACACCACACACACAACGATGCAAGTGAACACGCGCAAGTACTCGGGCGACGCTGGCGACCTGCCGCTGGAGACGGAGGCCGTGTACGGCCACCCGCTCATGTGCGCCAGCCTGCCGTCCGACGTGTTCCCGCAGCGCTCGGTGCCCGCGCGCGTGGCGCACCAGCTCATCAAGGACGAGCTGGCGCTGGACGGCAACCCCAAGATGAACCTGGCGTCCTTCGTGACCACGTACATGGAGCCCGAGGCCGAGGACCTGATGGTCGAGGGCCTGCGCAAGAACTACATCGACCTGGACCAGTACCCGCAGACGGCCGAGATCCACAACCGCTGCGTCACGATGCTGGCCAACCTGTACCACGCGCCGCTGGAGCCCGGCCAGAAGGCCACGGGCACGGGCTGCATCGGCTCGTCCGAGGCCATCATGCTGGCCGGCCTGGCCATGAAGCGCCGCTGGAAGGACCGCCGCATCGCCGCGGGCCTGCCGTACGACAAGCCCAACATGGTCTTCGGCTCGAACGTGCAGGTCTGCTGGCATAAGATGTGCAAGTACTTCGAGATCGAGATCCGTGAGGCCGACGTGTCCCCGGACTGCCTCGTGCTCACGGCCAAGCGCGCGCGCGCCCTCATCGACGAGAACACGATCGGCGTCAGCGCCATCCTGGGCAGCACCTTCAACGGCGAGTACGAGGACGTCAAGAGCATCCACGACATGCTCGTGGAGGAGAACGAGCGCAACGGATGGAACATCCCGCTGCACGTGGACGCGGCCAGCGGCGGGTTCATCGCGCCGTTCATCAGCCCCGAGCTGGAGTGGGACTTCCGTCTGCCCAACGTCAAGAGCATCAACGTGAGCGGCCACAAGTTCGGCCTCGTGTACGCCGGCATGGGCTGGGCCCTGTGGCGCGAGCCCGAGGACCTCCCAGACGACCTGGTGTTCCACGTCAACTACCTGGGCGGAGACCAGTCGTCCTTCACGCTCAACTTCTCCAAGGGCGCGGGCAACGTGGTGGCCCAGTACTACAACATGCTGCGCTTCGGCTTCGAGGGATACCGTCGCATCATGGAGGCCAGTATGGAGAACGCGCAGCTACTGCGTGGAGCGCTGGTGGCCACGGGCCACTTCCGCATCGTTGACAAGCAGCACATGCCGCTCGTGGCCTTCGCGCTGATTGACTCGTCGCGCTACACGTGCTTCGACATCCAGGACAAGCTCAAGAGCCGCGGCTGGATTGTACCTGCCTACACGTGCTCCAGCGGTGCCGAGTCGCTGACGATCATGCGCGTGGTGGTGAAGCAGAACTTCTCGTCGCACATGGCCAACATGCTGGTTCAGGACATCCTAAAGGCTATTGAAGCGCTGGAGCAGCACCACGTTCTCGTGGACACCGCCATGTCGTCACCCAAGGCGCAGAAGAAGCACTTCAAGGACATTGTGCACGCGCTCCAGGCCAACCTCAAGCACCAGCAGTCGGGTCTCACGACGCACGGCGTGTGCTAGCTTTGCTGGCACCAATCACTGCACGCTCAAGCGGTTGTTGTGCGGTTGCATCCAGCACACACCGCGTCCCGAGTCCATTCTCGTGCTCTTTAGCTGTAACTTCTGCGTCGCCCCGAGAGTGAACGGCACGCAGTTCACCCTCTCAAGGAAAACAAATCTAACAACAAGTATTCGACACTGTGAGCTTCAAGGCGTTGTGCTGTTAGGGCTGCTCACTACATGTACTTAGGCATGGTCTTCTTCGGGTGTCAATGGCAGGTACCGACGGAGAAACTGCGTGACTTTGGTGGCGGTCTTCAGGAACGGGTCTGGGAAGTAAAACATCGCCATGCCCACAAGCGCCTCACAGAATTCGCTGTATATCAACTCGAGGTGATCGTCACTTCCTGGGGGGGCCTCTTGAACGTTGCGGAAGACATTCATCGCCTGATCCATTGAAAAGCGAGCGCGGACCAGGCGATACTCCTGGACAAACGCCTGCCAGTCTACCATGCGCATGTACTTGGTGATCCCTGGTGCAGTATGCCGAGGCTTCACCTTGGTCGGGCCGTTGGCGGGTGTCATCATCTCGCGCTCCTTGGCGCAGTATCGGCGGAAGACGATGCGAATAGTCTGTGAGTGGCTCCCAATCGCGAGCTTCACATCCGGGCGGTGCATGAGCGTCCGAATGAGGCTTCGGTTCTGGGCTGCGATCGTCAGGTGGTGAGTGATGAAGTACTCGACCCGCGCGCTCAACGGAGCGATCTGGGATTGGAACTGCTCATTGCATAGTTGAAGGACGAGTTCTGCCAGGTCCTCAGGGGAGAAGAGTTGCTCGTAGCCGTTGGCCACCATCTCTTCGTCTCGAAGAATCGGTAGCACGTGAATCTCGCGAGGTAGACGAAGTATCTTGACAATGTGCCACAGATCATCGAGGCTCATGGCATGCTTGATGATGGCGCGGAACGGTGTGTACAGCTGCCGTATAACCCGATGGTGTTTCTCGAGGACAGCGCGCACCCGTGTCAGCTCGACGTCGGGGTTTTCCTCGACGCTGAATATTCGACGCATTGTGTTGTTTGTGAGCGAAATGCACTCGTACACGTGCTCGCGATGGTCCACCAGGCCGATAGTCCCCGTTGGTACCAGTGTTTCACTCTGCTTTGCCGCGAACTGAGAAGCAAGCTCGCTCGCTGTCTGCCACTGAGTAACCCGCAACTCTCGAAGTTGCTGATGAGTGACTTTGAAGTCTTTCATCTTGGCGGACGTGCTTTTCACACATGCGTGGATGGCCTCAATACATTTGATAAGTCTATCGGGTCCTTCGGCAGTGAGGTGGCGAATCCGAGCTGTATGATACGTATTCCCGTCCCCGGTAGTGATACTCGTTCTTCGACTCGATTTGTCTCTCGCAGGCGCGAGGAACAAACTGTGTGAGAGCGGTTCAAACTGGTGCCGTAGCATTGGCCGGATCGGGGCAACTCCTTGTGTTCTCAACAATTCTGCGCTGCTAGCCTCGTTCGGATCGACCACCACGTTCGGCGTCATACCGCGAGATTGAACCACATTTCCTGAAATGAGTTGCTCGGAGATTTGATTCCAGGTTTCGTACGCGGTGACAATCGGCAGAATGGTTCGCAGCGAGTTGCTGGTACTTGCTGCGCTCTCGATAACCATCGAGGATGAATCTGCTGGGACAAGGGCCAGCGAGCTCTGCGCCAGTGACGATCGTGGTTTGCCCTTGTTGAGGTCTTGAGAACTTAAGGCTTGAACAAGCTCCGATTTGGCTGGATGCAGGTAGGCGTTATGAGTGAACGCACTCATATCTGCTGGTGAAAACAACAACGACCCGTACTCCGTTACTATATGGGCCAGAAGCAATATCGTGAATCCGCGTGAATGGCGTGGCGAGATATCGAAGTCGCTCTCACGAAATAGCTCGAGGTTTTCGAGTAAAGATACTTGTTGTGTCTGCGGACGCTCCCTGACCACCAAACCAGTTTGTTTTCGTGTAAGCGAACGTTTTAATTGTGCACCGCGCGACGGGGTTCTGGGCTTCCTTGCAGCGGCGCTAACTACCCAAAAGCGCTTGACACCGTTGATAATACCCAGATCACCTTTATCGGACCCAGCAGATCCTTCCGGCACTTGGAGCGCTCGATTAGGCAGAGAGCGGTTTGGCACAAGGGAGACTTCATGACTCTCAAGCATCCGTGAATTAAATAGCTTGGAGTTGCTGGCGTAATGTTCATCTTGTACACGGATTGCTCGCAAAAGCTGTTCAAATTCTCGCGCCACTTGTGCATTCTCGTGCAGGCTTAGCTGCTTGTCCTTATCAAACAGATACTCGTGGGCTAGTCTCGGGGTGAAGAGGACTTTAGCGTCAGGATCGTGGATGCGTTCACGAAGCGAGGTAAAGAATTTTGAAAATGTTCGTCCAGAGAGTTCATCTTGTGACACAGCCCCCGCTGCAGCCCGCCGAGCTGTAGGACTACCCGTCATCGTAGCTGCTGCCACCGCTGCTGCTTGTAAAGAAGGCGGTTGTTCTTCAGTTTCCACCAATCCAGTACCCATAACCACCGAATTCGACCTCCCAGCAGTAGTACCAAGCACTACTGAGTTGGATCTCCCAGCACGAGTTGGAGACAAGCTGGATGACTTTCGTCGTAGTGACATATCTCGTAACCGCGATATTTCATCAACACACCCCAAAAGAACCGAGGACGATCCTTTTTCCACTGAATCCGGTTGTGCGCTCGAGTCACCAGCATCACCAACTAAGCCAGACGAGCTGTCTTGAGCATGAGCTGGTGCTTGTTGCAAGAATCCAACACTATGATAACCTCGTAACAGCGATTCAAGGATGAGAGGTGGCAAACACGCTACAGCCTCGACACGCAACTGGCCTTCTTGACAAACTTGGGCCTCTCGACGGCGAGTTGTATCCAAGTACGCGCTGGCGGCCTTAATTCGGAGTTCTAGCGTTCGTGCCCACTCTTCTGCTTGTTTGCGATCACTCCGCATCGAGAGGTTGTCGGCCTGCGCAGTATCGCGCTGCCGTGTCAAGTCATCTACCTGCCGTTTAACGACGGCTAGGGCCTGGAAGTCAATCTGCATTTGCTTTCGGATTTTCTCGATCCTGTGGATGGCAGCCTCACGCTTCCACGCCACAAACACCTTCCCGAGAATGGCTTTGGGGGAGTTGCTGAACCAGTTTGAGAAATACGCGATGTATTTTCTGTTGTTCTACATGTACAATGTCCATGAGAAAAAATATAAGAGTAATTCACAGGATATGATAGTGCAGGGCCTACGAACCTTCTTTTGGATGACGGCAACGAAGTGCCACTCGCGAAACAGCATCCGGGATAAAGCGTACGTACACTCTGATAAAAAGCGCCGAAACATGGAATACACCTTACCGATATCATCAGCAAGAACCCCATCCCGCTCTTCCCGCCACTCTCTACAGGTACGAGCAAAGATAATAAACGACGAATCCACGCTGAGCTTTTTTTCTTCTGTAGCTTTCGATATAGATGAACTTTCACGTACTTGTCCTTGCGAAGCGTTAGCAGAAGTCGTTTATGGTGCTTGACGAGTGCAAAGTACGGGAGGCCATCGGGGGCGTAGATGGACTGAATCAACTCTGCACTTAGTACGCGGAATAGAGGCGCGTAGGGTCCAAAATGGGGCGTGAGGTCTTCTACTCTTCGAAACCAACATACATCACACAACAACAATGAGTGTCTCCAGTCCAGCCCAACAGAAAGAACCTCACCAAACTTACCAAGCACTTTGCAGCAAAAGGTTGTGATAAGGTCGTTCGGCCGTGGAAGGTTGACAGTTCGTCGCTGCAGCTCTTCAAAGCCTACCTCGTATCGGACCGCTAAAACACAGGATAACGATCAGTACGAGCTTATTAACAATAACGATCTTCCACCCTCCAGCTATCAGGCATTACCCACCAACAGATTTGTAGCTGCGTCGATCCGCTTCAAACTGTCGAAGCCATTGGTTCATGAACAAACGAGCAATTGAAGACTGGTTCAACTCAGCCGAAGGATCCGCCTTCACTGCGTCGTCCATCGTTTGAATCAGCTCGTGCAAGGGAAGTTCAGTCTCCCGAGGCGAGTTCATCAGCACTGGGGTCGCCGCAAACAGCTGATTCGACAGTCCTCCAGCTTCTACGTCCTCAGGTCGACTCCTAGTCTTCAGCAGCGGCAGCTTGGCGAGACGTAGAGATCTCTGTGGAGAAAAGGCCTCAGCCACTGGGAAAACGCTCTCACCCGATGCTCGAAGCCTCCGTCGTCTTGGATGCTGCTGCTGTTTCCTGCCATTAACGTTACGCTCACTTGGCCACCGAGTGCTCGGCTTCTGAGCCAAAAACGTGAGCGGATCCACAGTGTTGGCCATACCGAGAGCATCGGGGCCGGGGCGTCCTCGGGCTTTGCCGTTCTTGTGCGTCTGCGGCTCAATGGGGAACCATCCGTCTGGCAATGCAGCTGAGCCAGTTGAAACTCGCGTCCGAGGCTTCCTGTTCACACCAGCAGCGCCGAGGTGCTGCATACCCGCTGCATTAACTGGTACTTCGCGAAACGACGTATACCTATGAGGAATTAGCTACACCTGTCAAAGATGATACGGGACCAACGGGCTCACCTATTACGCTTTTTGATGTGTGGGCGGGCACGCTGCACGTTGGCGCGCGAGCAGGTGGCGGAGGCTGCGGGCGTCGCGCCCGAGGAGTTTGTCGATGGCGGCAAATGTACGACGACAAAGATGCAACGACCCGTTGCTCGGCATTTGGTTTCGATGGAATTGGGCTAGGAGGCTCGATGTAAAGCTAACGTTGGTTGGGTCTCGTGCGCTTTGGTCGCTACTGGAACAATACTTGGCTGCAGACAACCCCGTGGAGAATATGGGACCTGGGAGATACGGACCTATCCTTTTGCAGCGGGGTGGGACGAAAGTGGAAGGTGAACATAAGACGAAGACGCGGCTGCAGGCTATGCGGGTGAGTATGGCAGGCAGTTCGTGTCCCGCTCTGTTGATTTAAGTACAGCTTTGGGCTAATTGGGGTTCCTGTTATTGCAGTGGGGGCTGGTTCCGTCCTTCACCAAGCCAAATGTGAAGCCAGACCACTTCCTCATGTTCAATGCCAGGTAGGCTGCGATTCGTCATTTTTATAGCAGGCGCAAGTGAGTTGGTGAGGAATTGACTATTGGTATGCTGAGCAGATCTGAGAATCTGCAGGAGCGACCGGCGTTCAAGCGATTGTTAGAGTCGAAGAGATGTGTGGTGCTATGTGAAGGGTAGGTAGATTATGCTGAGGCATTTCCGACGTTGCTATAGTGGAACTCTGATGGCGTGGGTCTGCTTGGTGAAGGTACTACGAATGGCAACAAGTGGACAAGAGAGCAAAGCAGCCGTACTACTTCTATCGCGAGGACAAGCTGATGAAGGTCAGTGCTTGCTAATGAGGACGTGGTGGCTTAGCTCAGAGTATTTAACAGCGGAAAATGTTTTGTCCTGCAGTTTGCTGGCCTCTTTGATCAGTGGAAGAGCGAAGATGGCGAGGTGATGTGCACCTACACCATCCTTACAACGCCTGTGGCTCCCGAGCTAAAGTGGCTGCACACGCGCATGCCGGTAGGAAAATGACGTGACTGCTTTTACAACTAATTTTCTGTTGCAGGAACTGACACGTTTGCTTCAGGTCATTTTGTCCGATGAAGGCGTAGATCGCTGGCTCTCTGGCGCAAAGTTTGAGGAACTGAAAGACCTGCTAGCTTCGTATCAATCCGACGATCTCAAATGGTACCCAGTCGACAAAAAAGGTAGGTTGCAGCGAGATTGCTTACAGCTACACTGGGGTTTAATCGTCATTGGGCTAACGACGCCACCGAATCCAATGGTTTGAATTGCAGTCGGGTCGATGCAGTTCCAGAGCGAAGACTGCGCCAAGAAGATCAACATTAAGCATGCAGGCAAGTATCATTTTAATTGTGGGAGTGTCTTCAGCTCGAAACTCATCAACACTTGCTGATGCTATTCTTTAGGCAACATCAAGTCGTTCTTCGGAGTCAAGACAGAAAAGCCAGAGTCGCAGCAGATTGAGTCGCCGAAGACTCCCACAACACAAGTTAAAGAAGAGAACGACTTTCCTATCAGCGAGACCAGCAGTCCTCCGGTCAAGACAGAGGACGAACACGACCTCAAGCCGGAGACCACGCCGAAGAAAGAGTTCAAACAATTCCCAGCGAAGTTCGTCCCGGCCTCGTCGCTTCTCACCAAGCGCTTCGACGATGAAGACCAAGGCTCCCCACCTCCGCAATCGCCCAAGAAGCGTCGTCGCGTGTCGTCCCCAGCCAAAGGACCCAAGAAGCAGACTCCTCCAGCCAAGACAAGCAAGTTGAAGTCGCCGGGCCCAAAACAGTCCTCGTTGGACTTTTTTTTCGGCAAAGCCCCCAAATAAATGGGCTCACCTCACGATATCGTATACCTAAGATACTGAATAATCGAATGCACCAAACCTCTAACAACCTATATGCGGTCTCCGTCAGGTCCCTCACTTTGGCTGACGACATCGCCGCGATCGCCGCGGTCCTCGGTGCTCGCTCCCCTGCCTCGTCCGCCTTCCCCAGTCATCGAGCCGAAGCGCGCGTGGCACGTCCGTTTAGCTCTGCGTCTCGCGCGTATAGTCGAGCAATTTCCACCTCCGTAGCCGCAGTACTCGCCCCAGGACGAGCTCGAGAGCAGACCGACTGCCGCCATGGAGATGAACAGGGGGGAGGCCGAGAAATGCCTCGAGATCGGCAAGAGGCACCTGCGCACCGGCAACTGGGAGAAGGCCATCAAGTTCTTCGACAAGTCGCACCGCATGTACCCGCTGCCTGGCGTGGAGGCCATGCGTGACAGGGCCAAGGCGGAGCTGGCCAAGGCCTCGACCCCCAGCGCGCAGCCCTCGTCGCCACGTGGCGGCGCTTCCAGTGCCGGCGGCGTGCGGCACCGAGCGGCTCCAGCTGCATCGCCCTCGAGGTCTCCGTCCTCGGAGCCTTCGCGGCCGTATACGGCCGAGCAGCTGCAGATGGTGCGCAAGATCAAGGCCTGCAAGAACCACTACGAGGTGCTCGCGGTGCAGCAAACGGCGACGGACAACGAGGTCAAGAAGGCCTACCGCAAGGTGAGGAGAGAGGAGAGATGTTTAAGTGTGCTTGGTATTGGCTGGGTGACTGACTGTCGATGTGGTGGTGCTGTGTTTAGTTGGCGCTGAAGCTGCATCCGGACAAAAACAGCGCGCCGGGAGCGGAGGATGCGTTCAAGGCTGTTGGCAAGGCGTTCGCGGTGTTGAGTGACCCCGACAAGCGCGCGCATTATGACCGCTATGGTGACGATGCGCCCGTGCAACAGCAACAGCAGGGACGCAGATACGCCCAGGAGGACGACATCACTCCGGAGGAGATTTTCAACATGTTCTTCGGCGGCGGCTTCCGCCCGCGCGGACGCCGGCCGCAGCAGCAAGGGCACCGACAACAGCAACAGGAGCAGCGCGGTGGCATGTCAAATCTGGCCCAGTTCCTGCCGCTGCTGCTGATCTTCCTGATGTCGCTGCTCTCCATCCCGTCGACCCCCGAGATGCCGTTCAGCTTAAGCCCGACGCCGCAGTTCAACGTGCAGCGCGCGACGCAGATGGCCAACGTGGTGAAGGGTATTCCGTACTACGTGGAGCGCGATTTTGAGCAGCGATACACGACCCACTGGCGCGATCTCTCTCGAGTGGAGCAAATGGTGGAGCAGGCTCACGTGTCAAAACTCTCCGAGAGCTGCGAGAACCTCAAGCTACGTCAGAAGCGGATGATCTACCGCGCGCGCAACTCTCGCAGTGATGACCGTGAAGCCGCCATGCGTAAGGCATTGGAGATGAAGATGCCCCCCTGCGACGAGCTGCGCAAGCTTCGGCGGACGCGGCGTTATTGAGGGGGAGGCTCTACGCGGTATGTAGTTCAAGTCAGTCAGGGCCCCATGCGGCTTTAGAAGGCGGAAGTGGAGGCAAACTACTCACTCCACACTTTCCGGATAGGATAACGGCAGTCACGGGACTCCCTACGAGTCAATACACATATGAAGAAGTAACTTCCTCCCTCCCTCCATCTTGGAATGGAGTCGCCGTATTGCACGCTTCGCTAATTGATGCCCATCATGCTTCATGTCGTTGAAGTCCCAAGGTACACAAGCACTATTCTTATCCAGACCCGCCATCATAGCGATTTTTCGCTCACTTTCATTCTTAACCCCCTCCAGACAGGAATAAAATCATGGCCTAATCCGATTCCGTATCCGCGACACGCTCAAAGCCAAATTCAAGTCCAGCGCAACAAGGGGACGAGACGAGCATGGCGACGAACGAACTGGCGGCGATCCTGGCTCGGCGCCGCGCCAAGGCCGGCGGGGAGAGCGAGCCTCCGACCCCCGCGGTGGAGCGCAGCGCCGCCCCGGCGCCGGAGACGGTCCCGGCGGCCGCCAGGAGCTCCATCGCCGAGCGCATTGCCCGTCTCAAAGAGCAGAGCGCGGCTGCCAGCGCTGCGGGGGCGGCGGCCTCTGCGCCTCCCGTGCCGCGGTTCAACCACCCGGCGCCAGCGTCGGAGCCGTCGGAGCAGCTGCAGGCGAGCAGCAGCAGCGTCGGCAGCACGAGCGACGCGTCTGCAGCCTCCGAGCCGATTGACACGTCGGCGGTGGCTGCTGCCCAGGAAGCGGCGGGGATTCGGCGCGCGTCCAGCAAGATCCAGCAGCTGCAGGGCAGTCTGGGGATCAATGTGAACCCCTTTGGACGTCCGGGGCGAGCTGCTGCTGGAGGGTACACGAGCTCCCAGCGGGAGTCCATTATGAGCACGGGAGAAGAGCAGTACGGACACACGCAGCATGCCATGGGCGTTGCAATGCCTGGCATGACGGGGTCGGCCATCCCAATGCCAGGACTGGCCAAGGGTGGATTCCGACTCCCGGGCATGGTTCCGGAAGGAGAGAAGGGCGCGGAAGCACCTGCTGCTGCTCTGGATGACTCTCATGTGAGTTGGTGCATGGTTGAAGTGGAGTTTGAAGTGGGGAATTGTTGATTGACGAATTGTTTTTTGTTGTGATACTTTGAACAGGCCACGATGAACCGTGTGGCTGGACCCAAGCGCCGTGGACCTACGCGACCCCCGCCGGGAGCTTTCCGGATTCCGGTAAGGTCATTCTGCGCGTTTTCGAGGATGTAAACTGCGTACTCAGTTGTTGATTGGTATTGTGTACTGTAGACTATGGCGGCTCCAATTATTGACAACGTCGAGCCTACTGCAGCCCCCGCAGTTCACCCCGCGGCTGTCGCCGCTCCGGCACCTGCTGAGGTCATCGAACCGAAAGCTCCGGCGGCTCCGGCAGTGGCATCGACGCCGGAACCGGCTCCTGTTGCTGCAAGTTTGTTCACAAGCCCGGTCCCGGCACCGGCTTATACTCCAGCTCCGACACCCGCTTACACTTCAGCACCGACCCCAGTTCAGGCGCCTGTGGCAGCACCAGCTCCTGCTCCTGTTGCCGCAGCGACATTGCAGAATCTGCCGGAGCCCGAACTAATGCCGGCGATGAAACCTTACGTGCTTCAGGATGACGATCCGTACGCGCCGAAGTACGACAGCCCCGAGCAGCATTCATTCGCCCCTGCAGGATTCCCTAGTGCATTGATGGCGAACTTCTCCATGGATGAACTCAGTCTGGACGACAAGCCGAAGCCTGCTGCCTCGTCCACTCCGTCGCCCACGTCGGCTTCGTCGCTCTTTGGGGCTCCAGTCTCAGAGCCAGCCCCGAAGCCTGTATCACCTCCTCCTGCTGCGCCAGTGAAAGCCCCCAAGCCAAATCCTGCACCAGTGTTCACACCTGCTCCTGCTCCAGTGCCGGAACGTGCGCCCTCTCCATCTCCGGCTCATGTATATGCACCTGTGGAGGTTGCATCCCCGGAGCCAAAGCCTTCACCTGCAGCCCCCACTCCATCGCCCGCTGTTGAGCCAGCTTTGGTTACGCCTGCACCGACGCCTGCGCCGACTGCTACTCCCGTATTTGCGGCCGCACCGACGCCCGCACCGACCCCTGCGCCCGTATTTGCGCCTGCACCAACCCCCGTAGCAGCTACGCCAGCTCCTGCAGCAACGTCGGGCTCGTACCTGTTCGGTGCTGCTGCTGCGGCAGCGGCTGCGGACGACGACGATTCCAGCGAGAGTGACTGGAGCGATGATGATGGCGGCAACCAGTCGCTTTTCGGCGCGCAAGCTTCGGCCCCCAAGCCTGCGGCTGCTGCCCCAGCTCCAGCTCCGGTCTTAGTGACGCCGTCGCCGGCGACCCCAGAGCTTCATCAAGCCCCGGACGCTGTTAGCGGCAGCCTGTTTGGAGGCGCCTCCACTACGGCTGCACCAGCCCCTGGGTTTGTGCAAGCCGCGCCTCAGGCTGCCATTCCGCCGTCGCCTTACAGTTCGCTCTTCAGCGGAGCTGTGAGCAGCAGCAGTGAAAGTGAGAGCGACAGTGACGACAAAGGTGGTCTCTTTGGCACGGGAGTGCCGTCGA
Organism: Phytophthora sojae; assembly: GCF_000149755.1. Classification (NCBI taxonomy): domain Eukaryota; phylum Oomycota; class Peronosporomycetes; order Peronosporales; family Peronosporaceae; genus Phytophthora; species Phytophthora sojae. The sequence goes on from NW_009258115.1 coordinate 13,270,225, forward strand.
AGCGGTAAGACCCCGCTGAACAAGTTTACGAACGGAACCTACCACGCACCATCAACACTGGGGCAACGTGAAGTGCGAGCATGAAGAGGTGTAGACATAGAGAGGTTCGCTCACTTAGTCGACAAGCAGCATAGACCGTCCCAGTGACAACTTGCTTCGAGCAACGAGGCAGGCAGCATCAACGCCGCGAACGAGCGAGTGACAGGTGCTGTGTTGCTTCAATGTGATTCTTTGTTTTCTTTTTTCGTTAATTGGGGGCGACATTTTTTACTTTGCTTTGCCATTTCTTGCTCGATTTTCCAGCGCTGCTTCCTCTTCTTCTCCTTGTCTTCACCTTGCTGGTCTTCACTCCACATTTCTTCAATGGATAACAGGGAACGGGCAACGCGACAGCCATCACAACTCCGCATGCAGGACGGCACGACACCAACTCCATCGCCGACACTCCGGACGGGAAGCAGGAACGGGTGGGGAGGGAGGCAGTCGACAGCGACACAGACGCAGGCAGGCTCGGCGCCTCGACATCTAAACGCAACTTCCATCGTCTACCGCCAAAACAATATGCAGGCCATGCACACATGCAAAATGAAAATCAATATAATTGGCGAACCGCCAAGTGCACACCAGTCACGGACGTCAACGAGCTTGCCTCTGTGTCGCCACTGTGTCCCGCCTCCCGCCGACCGACGTCTTCCTTCTCCTTGCCTTCGTGTCTTCACTTCATCTCCACCATTCATTCCACACCGCCACACCTGCTGCCGCGCCTTGCAGACAGGATACTAATCTACAGCCCGTCCCGCTGCGGCAGAAGGTCGAATGAGTCGCCGCTCTACCACTGCTGGGCAGGCGCGATCTTCTCCGTGTTGATGTACAACATGTCTTCGATCTTGAAGTAGCGGCCCCAGAAGTAGGCCTTGGAGCCGCCCACCGACCCCTTCTGGCCCTGGGCGGTCACCAGGCGCTGCACGGGCAGGTACGCGGGCGAGTCCGGGTGCAGGAACGTCTTGCGCGTGCGCGGCTTGTTGTACACGAGCATGGGGTGGATGGTGCTGAGCGAGCCGTCGGCCTCCATGGCCACCTGGATCTTGTAGATCTCGCCGAGCGAGCCCTCGGCGTCGCCCTCCTCGCTGGTGGTCATGCGGATGACCGCCTGGTACGGGAACTCCTGCAGCTTGGACGCGGGCTCGTCCAGCTTGACGGGCAGCCACACGCTGTCGTCGGCGGCGTCCGCGGCCTCGGGGCCGCCCTCGCGCAGCGACTTGGAGTCGCCGCCCACCGTCATGAGCTTCACGGGCGTCTTGTCGTCCTCGTCCGAGGGCGAGTTCATGCCCAGCTTGTGCATGTAGCGCTTGACGCGCTTGAAGGGCACGCGCGCGAACTTGCCGCCGTGCGTGGCCACCTGGTCGTGCACGCGCTTGACGCCGAACTCCGGGTGCGCGAACTTGATGGCCTTGATGAGCGCCGTCAGCTCGTCCGCGTCCACGTCGTCCGGCCCGCGCGAGGGCGACGGAGACGGCGACGCGCGCGGCGGCGACTGCTTGGGCGTCTGCGGCGCGGAGCCGTTCTTCTTGGGGCTCGCGCCGGCCATCGTAGGGGGAGGAAGGAAGGAGGAAGAGCTGCTGCGGACTGCGCGGATTGAGGATTGGCCCAGGGGGAAAAGATCTGTTTGGGCCCGAGCCTGAGTTGCTGCGAGCGAGCCAGCTGAGTCGAGCTCTATACAAAATTTCGGGAAAAAAGGAACGCGCATATAAGCGAAATGGGCAAAGTATCCGACCCATTCTCAAGTCGCAGATGCTACGATCGCCACGTTCACGACTCGTGAACGTGGCGATCGTGAATCACGACCCACCCGCTGTGTGCGCAAGTCAACAAATGAGCAGCGAACGGCGTATGGACGAACCACCCACGAGCTCGGCCGCGGGAGCGCGCCAGTCACTGTGATGCAGCAGCACCTCGAGTTTCGAGCGACTCGCTGAGCGAGCTCCAGCACCGCAATGACTGTCCTAGCCACACAACACGGCAGTATAGCGAGCGAGCTTCGCGTTTTCGGTGGTCAACAAGCCCTTCGTAAAGTCGATGTCAACTGGTGCATCCACCGTCCACCTTGCCACGCAGCCCACCGCGGAAGCTAGTCACCAATATGACTGGGCAGCACTGCGTACATGAACGTACTACGTATTGATAGCGCATTACGGTCTTCCGCAGTCTACAGGGCTGCAGTGCACTGGTCTGCGGCATGGAAAGTATCCGCTCGAGGATCCTGGCCGGCGTGATGATACCTTTACATGCCCTTTCCGACGAGCCCATTTTCCTCGAAATGGGCAACCTGATCTGCATCATTGCAGCATTCGACGATGCACTGGTCCGGACGCAGCGCTGGACGTCTCTTCCGAGGGCGGGCATCGGCATTGCGTTCCAGGCCGCGAGCGAGAATGTGTGGTGGCGGCGCCGACGGCTTATTTGCCGGTGGGCCTAGTGCGTGGCGAGCGTGGCGAGCCCACCCGTTGTCGCCGGCCACACCGGCTCGAAAGGCAACTCGGGCCAGTATACGGAGTGTTGGTGTCACGTGAGACTTGCTTCAGATTCGCGGAGGGTGGACGGAGGAAGGTGAGGGTGGAAGATGGAGGGAGGGGCAAGTGCCCCCAAGTTTGCGGCCAGCGCCGACGGGCGAGTTAGGTAACCGCGATAAGATAAGCAAGCCTCGCGGGTCATTAGCGCCACGTCACTACGTCGCGGCCACGTACGAGCGGTGGCTCGACGGTCGAGCTGCGGGCGGTGGCGCTTGGTGGTCGCGGTCTCCTCCGCTCACACATCCCTTCGACGAAGGAGAGACCGTCGTGCAGAGACCCGGGGACGAGCATTTCTGAATTTTGCAACACGGCGCTCTCTAGCAAAGCGGCCACTGTCGGCGACCCACGCCAGCGCATGGCGCCGTGCAATCGTGGGCTTTCGGGCAGTGGTCCCCTGTCACAACCCTCATGGAGCTACGTGTAATGCGTGGTGTCGTCCGGCGAGTGTCTCGGAGAGACCACTGCCGACTCCCCAAAGCGTAAATCGTCGCGGCGATTGTGGCGCCGCTTAATAGCGCTGGAAGAGCGAAGTGCAGCGTCCGTCAAAACAGCGAAACAGCTGGATGTGGGGCGGCGAGCGCTCGACTGGTGACTGGCTTGACTGCAGTAGGAAAGTGAGCATGAGCATGACCGTAACTCGGCGGCGGCTGCACAACGTAGCCATGTCATGGCTACGCCCAAATCCGGGATCTGCAAGCAAAAACACCAGGCGGAAAATATCCAGTTTTTATTTATGCGTTCTCGTAGGTTTTGGGGTAATTTTTTTCTTTATTAAAAGAGGCAAAAAACTGGACTATCGAATTTTTTCTCGGAAATTCCCAAGCACAGTGGTATCGAGTTCCACAGTCGTCGATCGAACAACCGATGCCCGTTTAAGTTTATCTGGCGTGCGGACAGCTCCCGCTTAAGTATCCACTCCGCATACAAACGCCAAGTGTCGGCGAAGAAGACCCGCCAGCCAGAGGTAAATCCGCCGCACGGAGAAAGACTCGATTACTGCGGGAAGTGCGCGCTCCGGGGGGCTCGGGCGCAAGCAAGAGCAGCAGCAGCAGCAGTAGCGTAGGCCCGAGTAGCAGCCGAAGCCGCACACGCACACTCGCGCGCGCACGCAGAAGCGGCCCACCATGCCCAAGAACAACTACGACGACGACGATGACGACGATCTGCTGATGGCGCTGCAGAGCATGGAGCCGTGCGGCAATTGCGGCGCCGAGGGCGCCAAGATCCCGTGCATGAGCGGCTGCGGAGAAGTGTTCTACTGCTCTCGGGTAGGCCGCGGGAGGACGCGTCGAAGGAACAGCGTAGAACGAGAGAGATTGACTGACGCTACTTGTGTGCCTTTGCCTTGCGTCCCCCCGATTAGGAATGCAACATGCACCACGCGTCGGCGCATCGTCTGCGCTGTCGGAACTTGCGCTGCTCCAAGTTCAACGACTCGGAGTGTAGGTCCCTCTCTTCCTGACCTTTGCGCTTACCCTCCCTCTCTCTAACCTGTTTTATTGTTGCTGGTGCTGCTGCAGCCGAGTCGGACTCGGACGACTCGGACGAGTACGAGACGGACTCGAGCGCCGAGTACGAGACGGACTCGGACGAGGACGAGGAAGAAGAGGAGGAGGAGGAGGAGGAGAAGCCCAAGAAGAAGAAGAAGGGCAAGAAGAAGGGCAGGAGCAAGTCCCGCCGCGTCAACAGCTCGCGCAGCGTCGAGTCCTCGGCCAGCACGCTCTCGGTACGGGGTTTTATTAGCAGCGCTTTTCTGTAGATTTCTTTGCAGCGCTCTTTGACTCACGCGTGGTTTTTTACTTGGTTTTATTACCATTAGCGCAAGGTGAGCGTGAGCCTCGACGCGGATGTGGAGAAGCGCATCGAGGAGAAGATCCTGCGCCGCCTGAAGAAGCAGGAGGAGGCGCGCATCTCGCAGGCCATCGAAGCGCGCATGCGCGAGGAGAAGGCCAACTGGCGCGACGACGAGATGAACCGCATCATCATGGAGATGCGCGAGCGCTTCCAGAGTGAAATGTCCTCGACGAGCTTCTGGACCGCGCTGGCCAAGAAGAACGGGCTGGAGATGGACTCGCAGGAGATGGTGGCGCTGCAGAAGTCCATGGAGCACTCGTTCTTGGCCTCCAACCCGCAGTCCGAGGACAAGATGGCGGTGCCGCTGACTGCTGAGGAGGCGGTTGCTGCCGGAGTGTCGGCTATCGATGGAACGCCAGAGGCCACTGTCAGCAGGCCGCGCAGCGTATCGAAGGAGTCCTCGTGGAACAACGCGTGCGCTGCCTTTGATGCGTTGCGTGTGGTGGTGTGGAAGCATAGCTTCTTGCCGCGCCTGCGCTTCCGCGCGGACGATGCGACGAACGTTTGGAACACGGTCACGGAGCTGGACGCAGACGAATCGTTCGCCCACATTTGCGTGGGCGACAAGATCCTGTCGATTAACGGACGTGCTATCGACGATACTGTGTGCACGGAGGACGACCTGAACGACATTTTCGCAGCGTACGCGTCGCCGATTATCATGAAATTCGAGGCAGGTGACCCATCCCCGGAAAACTGCAAGGTGCACGACTACACCGTGACGTGGTCAAACGGTCCGTTGGGTGTGACACTGAAGGACGACTGCGCCACGCAAAAGATTCCGATCGTGAACCGCTTGACTAAGAAGGCTGGATCGGTGGCTGTGAAGCAGAACATCGCCATTGGTGACGTGCTGGTGGCTATTAACAACATTGACACTATCCAGCTCGGTTGCTCGCTGTCCATGTCAATCCTCAAGAAGGTGCAGTTGCCGGCGAAGCTGCGATTCCGTGGTGTGGGTGGATCTGCGCCAGGAACGGCGTCAAACAACAACAGTGCCCCCGAGGTGCCGCCGCGAAGCAGCGTGACAGTCTCGCGTGCCCCCTCCTCGCTCAAGCCGGAAAACATCTCGATTGACGAGCGTGCGCCGTCGGTGATGAACTTCAGCATGAGCATGTCACGCCCAAGCAAGTACACTGTTAACTGGGGTGAAGGACCCTTGGGTCTCACTATCATCCCGGGTCTGAACGAGGGAGACCTCCCTGTGATCAAGAAGGTGACTGGCACAGGTACCTCGGTGGGTATTGACAAGGCGCAGGTGGGCGATTTCTTGGAGAGCATGAATGGGATCGAGACGGGCACGATGCACTTTGAAGACGTTGTGTCTTACTTGAAGACTGCGCCCAAGCCTGTGTTGCTGCGCTTCCGCGCCGCGCTTGACGAGGATGATGCCAGGGGTGCGTCTTCTTCATACCGTAGCAACGGTACGGCGCTGTCCGCCAAAAGTGACACCAGCAATCACTCGAGCTACAGTGCCCCAGTGCGCGCGAGCCCACCGGCGCCAGCGCCGATGCCTCCCCCAAGTAATCACGCTACCGAGATTGTGAGGCAAGTATCGCGCGAGCCACCGAGTGACGTGTACAAGGTGGTGTGGGGATCAGGCCCTCTCGGTCTTACGATTGATGCGAAGGATGACGCACCGGGCGCGTTTATTAAGCGAATCGCTGCTCAGGGTGCAGCGGCTCACCTCTCGCAGGACTGCCTTGGTGACGATGTGACTCATATCAATGATATGGACGTGACGCACGTGATATTCCAGGACATTGTGGCACACCTGAAGAACGTGCCACGCCCGGTGACTCTTTTCTTCAGGCGCAAGTCTGCCCAGCCGCACCATGAACGTCAAGGCTCCTATTCGTCGAACTCCGGTGGGAGCTCACCACCAGTTCAGTACGAGGCTCCTGCTCCAAGCCACAGCCGAAAGGCAGCGCTAGCCGCGGCCGGAGAGGACAACGGTGTGCAGTTTTACAACGTCGTCTGGCAAGATGGTACACCTCTGGGTCTTTCGCTGCGCGGCGCTGACAACACCTGTGAATACCCATACATCACTCGTGTGACGGGCACAGGTAGTGCTGCTCATTTGCCGCAAACTGTGATGAACGACTGCTTGATCTCGGTGGATGGACGCAGCGTACATGTTCGTGACAAGTCGTTCGAGGAAGTCATGACACTACTCAAGGTGATGCAGAAACCGCTTACGTTGAAGTTCCAGGTGCGAAACGTGGGTAGTAGCCAGCCGCGCGCACCAGCGCCAGCACCAGCTCCGGCACCGGCACCACACGCACCTCAATATCACCGGGCACCGTCTCCGTCTCCTCCGCCTGCGCCGTCTCAGCAGCAACAGCCACCGCAGCGTAAGGTGATAAAGACTCAAGAGTCGTACACATGGCGGCAGAACCGAGCTCCGCCTCCGCCGATACCTGCTCCGCAACCTCTGGCGCAATCGTATAACCAGGGTTCGTCGAATCCCATGACGCACCAGAATAGTAATAATCTTAGTAGGAGTGTCGTGAGCAGCGGCAACGATCGTGGCCTCGGCGCTGGCGTGACGTCGGGCAACGCGGACAAGTTCAGCAGCATCCAGGCTCCCTTCCTCGTGCAGAACAAGCTCTCGACCGGCCGTCGGCAAAAGATGCTGAAGGGGCTCAAGAAGTAGAAGATCGCACGCGATACCGAGACTTTCCGACTCTTCCAGCAGTTGTTCGAGCGTCCCAAGTTGTTCATAACGTGATGGAGTTGCTGGGGAGCGGGCGGGTACAGCGCGGAGAGGAAGGAGAAAAAGAATCTTACAGGGAAGACTGAAGACATCAGCACGTCAAGCAAACATGATACAGAGAAAACCACCACAAAAAGTCGAGATGGCGAGCAGGAATCACGTCGCAGCATTTTTTAAAGCACTCATCAGAGGCCCAGCAAACACGGCGATGTCTGCTAACTGTTGTCTGTCTCGGGCCTTCGAAGGTGTATGAGTGAAAAGTGAGTAACATTGCATCCTCCTTTTGAGTTATTGCTTGGTTGAGTGAACGCCTCGCAGTCAAGGAAGACGGCTGCGGGGCAGCAATCGTTGACTCTCATGCTGCTAGAACGGTCGAGACAGTCGTGGGAAGTAGTGCTGCCATTTCAGCTCCAGAACCGAAGGCACGACGCTGGTACAAGTTCCTCATTAATTGTGGTGCACTAACGATTGAAGGATACTGCAGGTCAACGTACCCGTAACGTCTCCGCAGCTCCGCCTGCAAGTCCGATGCAAACTGTACAAGACCGGCGGTGAGTCTCGGGTATGACCTCTATCCAGTTGGTGTCGATCGACGCACCTGTTGTGTTGCTGTGGTATGCCTTGTAAGCTCTTGTTCAAGTCGTTGGTTCACCTGTGTTGCAATGTTTGTAAGGATAAAGACAATGGCAACTCCACCTCGGTGCATGTGTACGTACATGCTCGAGAGTTGTTCGGCGCTCTTGAGTTTGTGCGAGTTGATCCTGCAAATGCGCTACCTGACCCTTTGCAATTTCAAGCTGAATCTCGAGTGCGTGCTTGTCCGCTTCGTGCTGTAGGTTGTGAGCCTCCAGTTGCGCGATTTTCGCTGCGCTTTCTCGCGCTGCGTCCGAGTATATTGCCTGCGAGAGTGCAGCTTCAGAGCCGACTAGCTGGCGTTCGTAGCGCGCGCAGATCGCCTCAAGTTGTTGCATTCGTTGACGGCCTACAGTCGCAAGGGCCCGCGTTTCCAGAGTCGAGCCTGGAGAAGGTGAAGACCTCGCAGTTGGCGAAGTTGCACGCTGCAAGTCCTGAAGTGTTTGTTCTTCTGCACTGAGAGCATCACCGTGTGCCGGATCGTCAGTCCCCTCTGAGGTTCCAGCGTGGAGATCGTCTTCGCGCAGACAAAGGGCGGTAAGAGCTTCGATCAGCCCCAGAAATTGCTGTTGGGCGTCCACAACCTGGCGACGATATCGCTCGAGCTCAGCAAACACGCGGTCTTGGACGCATTGTGCTCGTGCTTGTTCACACTCGAGGCGGCGTACGCGCTGTTCACTTTGGCCAACATGCGAACTCAGCTGCACTAGCTGTTCAAGGACTTGAGACTTCTTGAGCAGCTTGAAGTAAGTATCTGTGCTCATTGTCGACACATGCGGACGTGAAGGGGTCGATGCTGCCTTAGCTGACGAGGATTCTGTTGCTCTTGAAGTCGCGGCATCTAAAGCGGAACTTGGGGAGAAGCAATCACGGTCGGAGCAGTATTTGTAAGCTCGGGATCGAGGAATCGCAGTGGGCGTGGCGATCTTCTGGTTGCTGGGAGTCAGCGTCGATGGGGCTGGCGGCGGTGCAGACGTTGCAGACTTCGTTGATGATGGAGTGGTCGCACACGTCGAGGCCGAAGAAAGTGTGCGAGATCTTAAGCTATGGGCATTCTTGATCTTGGCTTGCTGCTGAGAAAGGTTGGTGACGATCGTAAGCGATGGGCGACCTGCTCGTCCGGGGACTTCCATGACGATCCGAGGTACGTATTGCGAAAGGTGTGCGTGCTGTAGTAACCGGGATCACTCGGTCAAGTATAAATACTGCAGGCAAGTTCTTGTTAGCTTCGTAGCATTATTATTATCGTCTTCTTCTTTATCTTCTTGGCGGGAGCTGGCATTAGCTTTCGTTCTCTTCAGCTACCGCTAATTGTGTTGGTTATGCCTTCTTTACCTTCTTGGCAGGGGCGCCTTTATCGCTAGCAGCAGCCTTTTTCTTACGTCCAGGCTTGGTAGCCTCCACCTCTTCTTCTGGGTCAGCGGGTCCTTCCTCTGCAGACCCCTTCTTTGCCTTGGCCGCTAGTCGGCCGACCTTGAGCACGTACGCGTCCATGCGGAACTTGCGCTTGAGACCAGCCTCGTTCATGTAGCGCACCTTGCCGAAAATGGGGCGCTCCTTCCAGCCTTGGTCGTGCTTTCCGAATGTCCAGGCCACCCCAGCGTACGAGTTCGGGTCCGGTGCATCCAGTGCGTACTTGTTGTTGAGAACCAAAGCGGCGTTGAAGCCTTGCTCGGGAGTAGGGGTCCATTCGAGCAGCTTCTTGCCCCAGTACATGCGCATGTAGCCGTGCATCTTGCCCGTGACCACCAGCTCGCGCTGTGCAGCGTTCCAGAACCTGTCCCCGGTCTGGAAAGACTCGAGCTTTTCACGCGAATACAGTTGGTCTCGCTTGTCACCCGCGTGCTCCTCCAGGGTAATCTGCGCGTAGCTGGGAAGGCAGCGCATGGAGTCGTAGTTCTGCTGGTTGTAGGCGACCAAGTTCACGGACAGTTCGCGGCGCACGATGAGCTCCTCCAGGAAGGACGCCAAGCCTTCTTTAGCGCGCGTGACGCCCTTGAGCTTGTGTGCAGCCAGCACAACGCGCACGACGCTGATGTGGCCGAAGCGCAGGTAGAGACTCAAGTCACTGCCAGCATCCAGACTCGGCTCGTTGCGCTCAGTCGCGTAGCTCGCGAGTTTATCCGGAGTGAGGAACTTCTTGGCGCAAGCTGAAGCCGCCGCCTCGCCGCCTCGGAAGTGCCAGCTCACAGCCTTGACGCTGCGATCAACGTCCAGCAGCCCCAGTGTCTTGGCCACAGCCTCTGAGCTCGTCACATCCAGCGGCTTCAACGGCTTCGGAGAGCCAAGGACAGCCAGCAACGACTTGCCTTCCGTTTGGTACTCTTGCTCTAGACTCACGCTCTGCAGCGGGACGACGTATCGGTCCAGGTGCTTGGTGATCCTGGGGCGAATGGTCCTTGCCGCGTACTACTTCCTTGTCCGTGACAACAGCAGCAGGAACAATGACATCTCCTTCAACCTGAACGATGCCGAAGCCAGCGTTGGAGCTGCCAGCGTCTCCGTCATCCTCAACTGCAGACACCAGCTTGTCCAGCGCCGCACGCCACGGACGCAAGTACGGGCGGTCCGTCACCACCAGAGCGGCCTTGCGCGCGCAGAACTCGAGCAGCTCGTTGCGCGCAGGACGCTCGTCGCCTTTGTGGCGGTGGTGGAAGACGTCGAAGCTCAGGCCTCGGCCGGCCAGCCGCTCGTGGGCGTCGGCCAGCCCTTCGAGCGCAAACTGCGCGTGACGCTCCGTGGCGAACGCGTGCGCGTTGGCGTCTTGCACCGCCTCAGCCTTCCACTCGTCGTCCTCGACCGGTTGCAGCGGCGGCGCCACCGAGCGGTCCGGGAAGAGGTACACCACGTGCAGAGGCAGCTTCAACTCGTTGGCGGCGGCCACCGCGTACTCGAGCGCGTAGTTGTGCTTGGTGCGCACGGACGTCTGCATCCAGTAGAGCAGGTAGCCGCCGTCGGGCGCGTGCGCCTTGGCGCCTTCGTACAGCCACTGGACGCGCTCGCTGTGCAGGCCGCTGGGCAGCTTGAGCTTCTCCAGGGCACGACGCATGTTCACCATGGCGACGACCTCTTCTGCTCGACTTGAGACTGACCGACCTGGTCAGGTCCCTGACCGACCTGGGCCGCCGAACACAGTCGAATTCATTGGTTTCACTACAAAAACAGACCAAACGTCCAGGGCTGGGATATGCGTTGTTGTTGTTGTTGCTGTTTGAAAACAAGAGCGTTGTTATTATCCACACGAGGGTCGCCTCATCCTAATCTAATGTCAATACACGCAACGAGAATCTGCAGAAGGCGTCGGCCGACTTGGCATCTCGGCTTGACTGACACACTCCCTCGCCAGGCATCACTTGGGCTCGCACGGAGCGGACGCAATTATGGCTGGAGCGGGGCCAGCACATGAATCACCGCGCTTCTGCTTGATATCATCTCTTGATGCTTGAAGTCGACTTGGTCTTCTTCCTTACCGCGCCATGTCTTGCAGCTGCCGGCCGATCAAATAGCGCTCGTTGCGGATCGACTCGCTGAGATTCGAGAGCCACCGACTCACGTGCGAGTGCGAGCGCACCAGCACGAAGACCGTGCCGACCCAGAACGCGCACATCGCGAACGCAGTCTTCTCAAAGTTGGCCTTCTCTGACGAAAAGACCACCAAGACCACCGAGGATAACAGCCACGGCACCACCAGCATTCCCAGCAGGAACGCCACGATGGGGTGCAGCACGTTCTCCTGGAAGAAATCCACGTCGAAACACTTCTCGCGAATATTGTCCCGACGCAGCCGAATAGCCTCGTTCTCGTGTACAGTCACGTTGAATTGGAGTTGGCGATACGCCTTGCGGAAACATGCAATGAAGCCAACCGGCTCCGCGCCGGCAGCGGCAGCAGCAACTCCCTCCTGCAGCAGTCGCTCCTCTTCCTCCTCCTCCAGCTCGTCATCATTCAGGTCATCCTCGAAAAGTTCGTCGTCGTCCTCCACATCCAGGAATCCATCCTCATCAGCTTCCAGCTCTTCGAGAGCTGCTTGTCGCTGATTGCGGCGTCTGTTGTTGCGCTTCGCTCGGAAGCAGCACACCAGCCACGCAAACAGATTGAACATCAAGTAGCCCATCAGGAAGCTTTCCAACGAAGAGGCATTCGCGCTCGCGACGCAGGATGACATCACCTGCCCCAGCAGGAACGGGCACACGAATGCCCACCCCACGGCGCAGGTCACCGCGTTCGCTGGCGTCATGTTACGGACCGAGTATCCACGCTGCACCAGGGTCGGGTCCACTCGGTCTTCCGGAAGCATCAGAATGTTCAGAGCGTGAACACCGTTCACAAAGTACCAAACGATTTGAACGCCGGCGGCCATCACGAGCGGGTCGTGGCTGATACCCGACACACGCTCAAGCGGAGCCATGCAAATACGACCGATGAACAGCGACCCGAACAAGAACGTCCCGATCACCACAATGCAGACTGCCCAGGTAAACACCGCTAGTCCAGTGAGTCGTACCGGAAGATGAGACGGTCTCTCCCTGGGGAGTAACGGGTACTCAACAGGCATGGGATCGTCCAATCCCTCCTCAGGCCACGGCAAATAACGATGGCCATCCACACGTAGCTCCTCGGGCGGAAGTTGGGCACGAGGGTGGAAGTGAAGAGGTGGCGGCGGCAGCACCACGACATTGGACTTCCGCTGGCCGTTCACAACGACCTCAAGCTCAGTTTGAGGTAGAAGGAACTCCGTCAAACCCAATCGCTCACTCGCAAACACAATGGCGAGGTGTTGAAACTTCCCAATATCGTTCTTCGCGTGCTCCAAGACGCTAAGCACCACGAGGTGGACCACGAGTAGCTCCAACGGTACTTGGATTTCCGGGCTGAAGTGCTGGAAGCGCAGACTGAGCGGGAAAAACGACGGAGCTACCGCGGTTGCTATGCGCACAGGCGCGTGGACCAGCACCAGCAGCAGCCCCGCATAAATCGCAAGTGACAGAATCATACGACGAGCGTGCTTCAGGCACCTCTCACTCAGCAGCGTGCGCAGTAGGTCCGGGTGGTCTTCTTGCGGGCGAATCACCTTGGCTAGGATATCCGGGTGGGCAACTTCTCGCATTTGCAGGACAGAAACTGTCACGAAAAGCATGAACGTGATGCCCAGAACCCAGTGCACCATCAGAGCACAGATCATGTTTCCCATGCAGAACGCGATGCGGTCCTGCGCGGTCACCATGAACAAGTGGAGCGAGGCGAAGTCGATGCATAGTCCCAAAATAATGGGTAAGATCACCATCTTCAGCAACAGCAGCGTCGACACCTTCACAATCGCCGTCAGGCAGCGCAAGGCCCAGAGCAGACCGTCCATTAGAGGTCGGTGGATATACGAAGACGCAGTCCTCACCATAAACCTCCAGAGCACGATCGTCAAACAGATCGACAAGTAGCCCATTGTGCACGTGCAAAGATCGACAAGCTGCAAGCAGTCGCCATTTTGCTTTGCCGTTTCGACTGACTGCAACAACGTCTTCACGAAAAAGGCCCCGAGTGAGAGTTCTTGGTCCGCTGAGAACTCGACTGCACCCAACGAAGCGAACGCCGAAGAGGCAACCGGCAGGGATGCAACAATTCTGGCTCCTGCGGACAGCAACGTGCTGCCGAGTGTGTACGGGATGAACGCGAACAAGCCAAGGTAGGCCCCGTTGAACGCCAGCAGCCACGACACGTTGCGGAACAGCACCATAAAGTCTCCACGCAGTCCCAGCAGCTCATCCATCGCGATATTAATCTCCATGTGCTCGAAATCATCTTCCCACTCGCGCTGGTTCATATTCGGCGGCGGATTCCGCGCAGCCCTCGGTGCAGCTCCAGCAGCATTCCGACCACGCCCCTCTCCCACTTCCGGTGCGTCTCGCAGTGGGCGTCGCTGACGAAGCTCGTGTTGCGGCTCTGGAACAGGATCCGCATCTTCAACAAGTGGAACTCCGAACTCTTGGTGCTGGATGAAGGCGTCCGCGAAAGGCTCGTCATGGTTCGGCTGGTCGACCCACTCCTCGTCCGACGAGTCGTCGTCCGAGTCCGCGTTCTCGTCCAAGTTGCCCAGTCTCCTGGGGCCGTCGAACATTGGGCGCAGTCTCGGCTCCGCGTCGTGGTCGTCCAGATTCGCCGCGTCGTCCGCGTGGTTCCCCTCTCCGAACTGCGCGCGGCGCATGGGCTGGTGCGCCGCGTCATGACGGTGGTGGTTGTGATTGTGGTGGTGGTGGTGGTGGTGGTGGTGGTGGTGAGGCACCTCTTCCGCCGCCATCTCCTCCTCGATGTGGTCCAGGTGAAAGCGCAGGAAGTCCGCGAAGGACATGAGCGCCAGGAAGGAGAAGACGATGCACACGATCAAGATCACGCCCGAGAAGATGTCGGCCACAATGCGCGGCGCGTCGAAGCGCTCCGAGAAGTTGACGTTCACCATGGCGGACGCGCGCAGCAGCCACATGCGGTAGAGCCAGCTCGTGCACCACGGAGCGACGGCCAGCCACAGCACGAGCACGAGCGCGGCGCGCAGTGCGAAGGGCAGCCACTTGAGCAGCACCACGCGCAGCCCCGTGGTCAGCAGCTCCGTCCAGGGCAGCACGTCGGGCGCGTTGGCGTCGTACAGCGGCGTGAACGTGAACTCGTGGCCGCACAGCTCGCAGAAGCTCTTGCCCGAGTGCTCCAGCCACTGCTCCAGGCAGTCCGAGTGCGTGAAGCGGATGCTGCCGCTGCACTTGCAGGGCGCGAACAGGCGGCGGCCCGGCTCGGCCTCGCCGCGGCACACGCGGCACTCGGCCTCGTCCTCGTCTTCGTCGCCTGCGAACGCGCTGGAGGGCGGCGTCAGCGGCGGCGAGGGCGGCGCAGCGTCCGCGACAGGCCGCAGGTCCACCATTGTCGGCGCGTGTGTGAGAAGGAGTGTTGGTCACGAGCCGGCCGGCCTTGAGCTGAGCTGAGCTCCTCGGCGGAAGCTTGGAGGCTACTGACTGAGTGAGGAAACGACAAGGCGCCGCTGGGGTTGGGGCGACAGGGCGTGGAAAGATGGGCTGGCCGGCGTCCGATGAGCAATACTAAAAACAAGTAGATTTGGAGAGTGTAGCCATCTGGGTGAGCGCAGGTCGTCGGTTGTCGGCTGCTATTATAAAGGCACTACAATAGGCGAAATTGTGCTGCTAATAACGAGTTCGGGAGTCAACTGACGCCTAGAACTTGCACGGTTGGGCACTGCTTGTGAGCACGCTTAGAGGCTCGTAAGGCCATAGCAAAGTATAGTTCACTAACGAACGTGCTCATGAGTGAATATTGTGTCGTTGTTTTATTTTGCCTTGCATGCTTTCTGTCTAAACAACGATTAATTCGTTGTTTTATTGTGCTTTTCACTTGTTATGGCAGATCGGACGTGTAAAACTGCTACTTATTTAGGTGGGGTTAGGTTATAGGGAGGCCCCTCGTAGGGAATTAGGACCAAGAATTGCAAGTGCGATGGAGACACTTGCGCAGGTCCGACAAACAACCGACGAAAGTCCGAATGTCGCCCATTTTAACGGCATTCGGGATTTCAGGTCTTACGGAGGACTCCTGCCATGTCTTATGAGAGGACTTTTACACAAGCTGACTCTAATATGGTGTTTGTAAAACGCTGTAAAACCTAGAAACGCATGATGCGACCAATACATTAGTGTTTCTCACGGTTCGAAGGTTTGGAGGTTGCAGGTGTGAATGTCGTCCGAAGGTGTTGCTGGCAGCAACTTACTGCAAAACCCGTACTCGATCTGCAGATAAAAGTATTTTCTCCAACCAAAAGGCTGTAGCTTTGAATTTCAGCCAGTCAACGAATACCAGCAGCTCTCGATGCTGTTGAGATTAGCAAACCAGGGTGATTAGAGCATCTCCACCGCGTCAGCAAATAGCTGATAAGACAGTAAACTATTTTACTTTACGGATAGGATGCTGATATTTTTCTTCACCGCTGTCAGCAACGTAGGATATCAGCAAATAAATTCCCGCACCGACAGCAAATCACCCGAATTTGCTGTCGCTTTTGCAGCCAACAGCAGAGAAAGGCAGGCCAAAAAGGTTGAACCTTACACCGTTCACGCTATTTAGTCGTAGTTCGCAAATAGTCGTGCTTCCGGTTTTTTTCGTGACACACTGCGCAACCAAATTTACCCCAGGACCTTGAAATACCACAAAGACGGCGGATCTGGACAGATCTCGTTGTGCTGAGTCACTCATGGTCTTAGATTTCTGAAATATTGATCTTAGAACATTTTTAAATTTGAACTTTTCTCCTAAAAAAATCGTACACCACATTTAGGCAGGGTCCGACTAAATAGCGTGACTTAAACCAAGTGTAGCAAACAGATAATACGGAATGGAGCCTCGGTAGTAATGCATAGAAATGGGCAGGGGGCGGGTCCAAGCAATTTGCTTTGCTGCTTGCTGTTTTCGCGGTGGGGATAAAGCTGTTTGCGGACGTTGGCGAAGGGAGATTTTGGTTAAAAATATGACATTTGCTGATAGGATACTGATAGCGCGGTGGAGATGCGCATAGTCCATCATTGAGCTATTGTCCCGGCCAGCAAACCTCGGACGGACTTTGAGGCAAGATTAAAGTGCCTACATTTCACAAAACCTATATCAACACTAGATATAAGGGGTAAAAACGGGCGTAGCGTTCGAATTTGAGGTCTAGTTTTGCGTATCTTGAGCAGGGATTGCCAGTAACACACGATCATAGTAAAACTAGCAAAATAGTACTACAGATTGCGACAGATTGATCTGACGCGTAAGGGTTTTTACTATGTATACCTGAACTCATAGACACAAAGATATGACACTGAAAATGTTTAGCCAATAGGCATTTACTTTTGACGAAGTGTGAACTTAACGTGACAGTTCCGCTGGTGGCGTGGGTTCAAATCCCACACTGTTACAAAAGCAAAGTTAAGGGCATATTGCTCATGTGGGTGCCTGGGTTCCCACACAGTAGCCGCGGCTACTGACGTCCCCCGTTTTTATAGTTTATAAAGGCCTGCCTTTTCCCAAGCACGCGTAATGCACCTCTCGCTAACAGCATCCCATGCCTCAACAACGCGCTTGACAACGATCTGCCGTTTCTCACACACTGGTCGGCGCATGAGCGCCAGAAGTCGTTCCCTGCAGGGCAGCCGAAAAATAAATTGACGCTCAAGTAATTGTTATAAATATTATTGCATAATTTATGAGCGGTGGCTTAGACCGTACCATTATTTATGATACCAGATTACTATTCCACACTCATAATTTATGATACTATCTCACGAACGGTGCGGAAGACGGCGGCGAGGATCCAGAGGGCTCGTTTGTCCAGCGTCTCGAGAAGCGTCGCCGGCTCGAGGCGCGAACGCCCCGCTACGACCTCATCTCCAGCATCCCGCCGACCTCGAACAAGGTCGAGCGGTTTTCAGCGTGGCGCGTACCACGTTTGCTCAAGAGCGCAACAGTCTCCAGTCCGCTACGCTGGAAACAATTTTGTTTCTGCGTGAGAATGGTGACTTCTGGGACGTTTCGACAGTCGATAGCGTCAATTAGTGTGAGTAACAGTACGTCTAATACCCGTTGAAGTTGCACCACATTATTTATTTATTGCTCGAATACATTACATAATTTATGCAGATACAAATGACAAGATCCTGGCATTATTTATGAGGCTCTATCTGCGCTAATAAATGAAAATACCATATTCGGCAGCCCTGCTCGCGGTACATGTGGATTTTTGCGTTATCTAGGATAACAATGGACCTGAAAAACAAAATGAAAACTATAGCGAGTCACAGCATCGAACCACTGCTTGCAAGTACCTCGGGAGCGGCCATGGATTAATGTACGGAGCATTTTTTGTTCTGAAAGACTCACGCATTTCTCGTCCAGTAGCTTAGCAAATCCGTCCAGCAGTAGATCCGGGAGATGGTTCAGCGCCTGTCGCGTCTTCATGTGCTGCTCAAAAGGCAGTGCAGGCACTTCGAACTTGGTCTCCATCGAGGCGACCACG
>NW_009258115.1:13310106-13311623 GCF_000149755.1 Phytophthora sojae
AATGACAGATCCTGGCATTATTTATGAGGCTCTATCTGCGCTAATAAATGACAATACATATTCGGCAGCCCTGCTCGCGGTACATGTGGATTTTTGCGTTATCTAGGATAACAATGGACCTGAAAAACAAAATGAAAACTATAGCGAGTCACAGCATCGAACCACTGCTTGCAAGTACCTCGGGAGCGGCCATGGATTAATGTACGGAGCATTTTTTTGTTCTGAAAGCCTCGTGAAAAGCTAAACGATCAAAGGTTCCTGTAGTAGACTCCCACGCGAAAAAGGCGCCCACGTCAAAAGCGGCTAAGACCGATCGTCTTTCACCTCTAGTAAACGGCAGGCTAACTATTGCCGGCAGGGCAGCCGAAAAATAAATTGACGCTCAAGTAATTGTTATAAATATTATTGCATAATTTATGAGCGGTGGCTTAGACCGTACCATTATTTATGATACCAGATTACTATTCCACACTCATAATTTATGATACTATCTCACGAACGGTGCGGAAGACGGCGGCGAGGATCCAGAGGGCTCGTTTGTCCAGCGTCTCGAGAAGCGTCGCCGGCTCGAGGCGCGAACGCCCCGCTACGACCTCATCTCCAGCATCCCGCCGACCTCGAACAAGGTCGAGCGGTTTTCAGCGTGGCGCGTACCACGTTTGCTCAAGAGCGCAACAGTCTCCAGTCCGCTACGCTGGAAACAATTTTGTTTCTGCGTGAGAATGGTGACTTCTGGGACGTTTCGACAGTCGATAGCGTCAATTAGTGTGAGTAACAGTACGTCTAATACCCCGTTGAAGTTGCACCACATTATTTATTTATTGCTCGAATACATTACATAATTTATGCAGATACAAATGACAAGATCCTGGCATTATTTATGAGGCTCTATCTGCGCTAATAAATGACAATACCATATTCGGCAGTCCTGCTCGCGGTACATGTGGATTTTTGCGTTATCTAGGATAACAATGGACCTGAAAAACAAAATGAAAACTATAGCGAGTCACAGCATCTAACCACTGCTTGCAAGTACCTCGGGAGCGGCCATGGATTAATGTACGGAGCATTTTTTTGTTCTGAAAGCCTCGTGAAAAGCTAAACGATCAAAGGTTCCTGTAGTAGACTCCCACGCGAAAAAGGCGCCCACGTCAAAAGCGGCTAAGACCGATCGTCTTTCACCTCTAGTAAACGGCAGGCTAACTATTGCCGGCAGGGCAGCCGAAAAATAAATTGACGCTCAAGTAATTGTTATAAATATTATTGCATAATTTATGAGCGGTGGCTTAGACCGTACCATTATTTATGATACCAGATTACTATTCCACACTCATAATTTATGATACTATCTCACGAACGGTGCGGAAGACGGCGGCGAGGATCCAGAGGGCTCGTTTGTCCAGCGTCTCGAGAAGCGTCGCCGGCTCGAGGCGCGAACGCCCCGCTACGACCTCATCTCCAGCATCCCGCCGACCTCGAACAAGGTCGAGCGGTTTTCAGCGTGGCGCGTACCACGT
>NW_009258115.1:13314457-13317749 GCF_000149755.1 Phytophthora sojae
CCGGTGCGGAAGACGGCGGCGAGAATCCAGAGGGCTCGTTTGTCCAGCGTCTCGAGAAGCGTCGCCGGCTCGAGGCGCGAACGCCCCGCTACGACCTCATCTCCAGCATCCCGCCGACCTCGAACAAGGTCGAGCGGTTTTCAGCGTGGCGCGTACCACGTTTGCTCAAGAGCGCAACAGTCTCCAGTCCGCTACGCTGGAAACAATTTTGTTTCTGCGTGAGAATGGTGACTTCTGGGACGTTTCGACAGTCGATAGCGTCAATTAGTGTGAGTAACAGTACGTCTAATACCCGTTGAAGTTGCACCACATTATTTATTTATTGCTCGAATACATTACATAATTTATGCAGATACAAATGACAAGATCCTGGCATTATTTATGAGGCTCTATCTGCGCTAATAAATGAAAATACCATATTCGGCAGCCCTGCTCGCGGTACATGTGGATTTTTGCGTTATCTAGGATAACAATGGACCTGAAAAACAAAATGAAAACTATAGCGAGTCACAGCATCGAACCACTGCTTGCAAGTACCTCGGGAGCGGCCATGGATTAATGTACGGAGCATTTTTTGTTCTGAAAGCCTCGTGAAAAGCTAAACGATCAAAGGTTCCTGTAGTAGACTCCCACGCGAAAAAGGCGCCCACGTCAAAAGCGGCTAAGACCGATCGTCTTTCACCTCTAGTAAACGACAGGCTAACTATTGCCGGCAGGGCAGCCGAAAAATAAATTGACGCTCAAGTAATTGTTATAAATATTATTGCATAATTTATGAGCGGTGGCTTAGACCGTACCATTATTTATGATACCAGATTACTATTCCACACTCATAATTTATGATACCGGTGCGGAAGACGGCGGCGAGAATCCAGAGGGCTCGTTTGTCCAGCGTCTCGAGAAGCGTCGCCGGCTCGAGGCGCGAACGCCCCGCTACGACCTCATCTCCAGCATCCCGCCGACCTCGAACAAGGTCGAGCGGTTTTCAGCGTGGCGCGTACCACGTTTGCTCAAGAGCGCAACAGTCTCCAGTCCGCTACGCTGGAAACAATTTTGTTTCTGCGTGAGAATGGTGACTTCTGGGACGTTTCGACAGTCGATAGCGTCAATTAGTGTGAGTAACAGTACGTCTAATACCCGTTGAAGTTGCACCACATTATTTATTTATTGCTCGAATACATTACATAATTTATGCAGATACAAATGACAAGATCCTGGCATTATTTATGAGGCTCTATCTGCGCTAATAAATGAAAATACCATATTCGGCAGCCCTGCTCGCGGTACATGTGGATTTTTGCGTTATCTAGGATAACAATGGACCTGAAAAACAAAATGAAAACTATAGCGAGTCACAGCATCGAACCACTGCTTGCAAGTACCTCGGGAGCGGCCATGGATTAATGTACGGAGCATTTTTTGTTCTGAAAGCCTCGTGAAAAGCTAAACGATCAAAGGTTCCTGTAGTAGACTCCCACGCGAAAAAGACGCCCACGTCAAAAGCGGCTAAGACCGATCGTCTTTCACCTCTAGTAAACGGCAGGCTAACTATTGCCGGCAGGGCAGCCGAAAAATAAATTGACGCTCAAGTAATTGTTATAAATATTATTGCATAATTTATGAGCGGTGGCTTAGACCGTACCATTATTTATGATACCAGATTACTATTCCACACTCATAATTTATGATACTATCTCACGAACGGTGCGGAAGACGGCGGCGAGGATCCAGAGGGCTCGTTTGTCCAGCGTCTCGAGAAGCGTCGCCGGCTCGAGGCGCGAACGCCCCGCTACGACCTCATCTCCAGCATCCCGCCGACCTCGAACAAGGTCGAGCGGTTTTCAGCGTGGCGCGTACCACGTTTGCTCAAGAGCGCAACAGTCTCCAGTCCGCTACGCTGGAAACAATTTTGTTTCTGCGTGAGAATGGTGACTTCTGGGACGTTTCGACAGTCGATAGCGTCAATTAGTGTGAGAAACAGTACGTCTAATACCCCGTTGAAGTTGCACCACATTATTTATTTATTGCTCGAATACATTACATAATTTATGCAGATACAAATGACAAGATCCTGGCATTATTTATGAGGCTCTATCTGCGCTAATAAATGACAATACCATATTCGGCAGCCCTGCTCGCGGTACATGTGGATTTTTGCGTTATCTAGGATAACAATGGACCTGAAAAACAAAATGAAAACTATAGCGAGTCGCAGCATCGAACCACTGCTTGCAAGTACCTCGGGAGCGGCCATGGATTAATGTACGGAGCATTTTTTTGTTCTGAAAGCCTCGTGAAAAGCTAAACGATCAAAGGTTCCTGTAGTAGACTCCCACGCGAAAAAGGCGCCCACGTCAAAAGCGGCTAAGACCGATCGTCTTTCACCTCTAGTAAACGGCAGGCTAACTATTGCCGGCAGGGCAGCCGAAAAATAAATTGACGCTCAAGTAATTGTTATAAATATTATTGCATAATTTATGAGCGGTGGCTTAGACCGTACCATTATTTATGATACCAGATTACTATTCCACACTCATAATTTATGATACTATCTCACGAACGGTGCGGAAGACGGCGGCGAGGATCCAGAGGGCTCGTTTGTCCAGCGTCTCGAGAAGCGTCGCCGGCTCGAGGCGCGAACGCCCCGCTACGACCTCATCTCCAGCATCCCGCCGACCTCGAACAAGGTCGAGCGGTTTTCAGCGTGGCGCGTACCACGTTTGCTCAAGAGCGCAACAGTCTCCAGTCCGCTACGCTGGAAACAATTTTGTTTCTGCGTGAGAATGGTGACTTCTGGGACGTTTCGACAGTCGATAGCGTCAATTAGTGTGAGTAACAGTACGTCTAATACCCCGTTGAAGTTGCACCACATTATTTATTTATTGCTCGAATACATTACATAATTTATGCAGATACAAATGACAAGATCCTGGCATTATTTATGAGGCTCTATCTGCGCTAATAAATGACAATACCATATTCGGCAGCCCTGCTCGCGGTACATGTGGATTTTTGCGTTATCTAGGATAACAATGGACCTGAAAAACAAAATGAAAACTATAGCGAGTCACAGCATCTAACCACTGCTTGCAAGTACCTCGGGAGCGGCCATGGATTAATGTACGGAGCATTTTTTTGTTCTGAAAGCCTCGTGAAAAGCTAAACGATCAAAGGTTCCTGTAGTAGACTCCCACGTGAAAAGGCGCACACGTCAAAAGCGGCTAAGACCGATCGTCTTTCACCTCTAGTAAACGGCAGGCTAACTATTGCCGGCAGGGCAGCCGAAAAATAA
>NW_009258115.1:13319120-13320563 GCF_000149755.1 Phytophthora sojae
TTTTCGACAGTCGATAGCGTCAATTAGTGTGAGTAACAGTACGTCTAATACCCCGTTGAAGTTGCACCACATTATTTATTTATTGCTCGAATACATTACATAATTTATGCAGATACAAATGACAAGATCCTGGCATTATTTATGAGGCTCTATCTGCGCTAATAAATGACAATACCATATTCGGCAGCCCTGCTCGCGGTACATGTGGATTTTTGCGTTATCTAGGATAACAATGGACCTGAAAAACAAAATGAAAACTATAGCGAGTCACAGCATCTAACCACTGCTTGCAAGTACCTCGGGAGCGGCCATGGATTAATGTACGGAGCATTTTTTTGTTCTGAAAGCCTCGTGAAAAGCTAAACGATCAAAGGTTCCTGTAGTAGACTCCCACGCGAAAAAGGCGCCCACGTCAAAAGCGGCTAAGACCGATCGTCTTTCACCTCTAGTAAACGGCAGGCTAACTATTGCCGGCAGGGCAGCCGAAAAATAAATTGACGCTCAAGTAATTGTTATAAATATTATTGCATAATTTATGAGCGGTGGCTTAGACCGTACCATTATTTATGATACCAGATTACTATTCCACACTCATAATTTATGATACTATCTCACGAACGGTGCGGAAGACGGCGGCGAGGATCCAGAGGGCTCGTTTGTCCAGCGTCTCGAGAAGCGTCGCCGGCTCGAGGCGCGAACGCCCCGCTACGACCTCATCTCCAGCATCCCGCCGACCTCGAACAAGGTCGAGCGGTTTTCAGCGTGGCGCGTACCACGTTTGCTCAAGAGCGCAACAGTCTCCAGTCCGCTACGCTGGAAACAATTTTGTTTCTGCGTGAGAATGGTGACTTCTGGGACGTTTCGACAGTCGATAGCGTCAATTAGTGTGAGTAACAGTACGTCTAATACCCCGTTGAAGTTGCACCACATTATTTATTTATTGCTCGAATACATTACATAATTTATGCAGATACAAATGACAAGATCCTGGCATTATTTATGAGGCTCTATCTGCGCTAATAAATGACAATACCATATTCGGCAGTCCTGCTCGCGGTACATGTGGATTTTTGCGTTATCTAGGATAACAATGGACCTGAAAAACAAAATGAAAACTATAGCGAGTCACAGCATCTAACCACTGCTTGCAAGTACCTCGGGAGCGGTCATGGATTAATGTACGGAGCATTTTTTTGTTCTGAAAGCCTCGTGAAAAGCTAAACGATCAAAGGTTCCTGTAGTAGACTCCCACGTGAAAAGGCGCACACGTCAAAAGCGGCTAAGACCGATCGTCTTTCACCTCTAGTAAACGGCAGGCTAACTATTGCCGGCAGGGCAGCCGAAAAATAAATTGACGCTCAAGTAATTGTTATAAATATTATTGCATAATTTATGAGCGGTGGCTTAGACCGTACCATTATTTATGATACCAGATTACTATTC
>NW_009258115.1:13321316-13323540 GCF_000149755.1 Phytophthora sojae
CGCAGCATCTAACCACTGCTTGCAAGTACCTCGGGAGCGGTCATGGATTAATGTACGGAGCATTTTTTTGTTCTGAAAGCCTCGTGAAAAGCTAAACGATCAAAGGTTCCTGTAGTAGACTCCCACGCGAAAAAGGCGCCCACGTCAAAAGCGGCTAAGACCGATCGTCTTTCACCTCTAGTAAACGGCAGGCTAACTATTGCCGGCAGGGCAGCCGAAAAATAAATTGACGCTCAAGTAATTGTTATAAATATTATTGCATAATTTATGAGCGGTGGCTTAGACCGTACCATTATTTATGATACCAGATTACTATTCCACACTCATAATTTATGATACTATCTCACGAACGGTGCGGAAGACGGCGGCGAGGATCCAGAGGGCTCGTTTGTCCAGCGTCTCGAGAAGCGTCGCCGGCTCGAGGCGCGAACGCCCCGCTACGACCTCATCTCCAGCATCCCGCCGACCTCGAACAAGGTCGAGCGGTTTTCAGCGTGGCGCGTACCACGTTTGCTCAAGAGCGCAACAGTCTCCAGTCCGCTACGCTGGAAACAATTTTGTTTCTGCGTGAGAATGGTGACTTCTGGGACGTTTCGACAGTCGATAGCGTCAATTAGTGTGAGTAACAGTACGTCTAATACCCCGTTGAAGTTGCACCACATTATTTATTTATTGCTCGAATACATTACATAATTTATGCAGATACAAATGACAAGATCCTGGCATTATTTATGAGGCTCTATCTGCGCTAATAAATGACAATACCATATTCGGCAGTCCTGCTCGCGGTACATGTGGATTTTTGCGTTATCTAGGATAACAATGGACCTGAAAAACAAAATGAAAACTATAGCGAGTCACAGCATCTAACCACTGCTTGCAAGTACCTCGGGAGCGGCCATGGATTAATGTACGGAGCATTTTTTTGTTCTGAAAGCCTCGTGAAAAGCTAAACGATCAAAGGTTCCTGTAGTAGACTCCCACGCGAAAAAGGCGCCCACGTCAAAAGCGGCTAAGACCGATCGTCTTTCACCTCTAGTAAACGGCAGGCTAACTATTGCCGGCAGGGCAGCCGAAAAATAAATTGACGCTCAAGTAATTGTTATAAATATTATTGCATAATTTATGAGCGGTGGCTTAGACCGTACCATTATTTATGATACCAGATTACTATTCCACACTCATAATTTATGATACTATCTCACGAACGGTGCGGAAGACGGCGGCGAGGATCCAGAGGGCTCGTTTGTCCAGCGTCTCGAGAAGCGTCGCCGGCTCGAGGCGCGAACGCCCCGCTACGACCTCATCTCCAGCATCCCGCCGACCTCGAACAAGGTCGAGCGGTTTTCAGCGTGGCGCGTACCACGTTTGCTCAACTTCTGGGACGTTTCGACAGTCGATAGCGTCAATTAGTGTGAGTAACAGTACGTCTAATACCCGTTGAAGTTGCACCACATTATTTATTTATTGCTCGAATACATTACATAATTTATGCAGATACAAATGACAAGATCCTGGCATTATTTATGAGGCTCTATCTGCGCTAATAAATGACAATACCATATTCAGCAGCCCTGCTCGCGGTACATGTGGATTTTTGCGTTATCTAGGATAACAATGGACCTGAAAAACAAAATGAAAACTATAGCGAGTCGCAGCATCTAACCACTGCTTGCAAGTACCTCGGGAGCGGCCATGGATTAATGTACGGAGCATTTTTTTGTTCTGAAAGCCTCGTGAAAAGCTAAACGATCAAAGGTTCCTGTAGTAGACTCCCACGCGAAAAAGGCGCCCACGTCAAAAGCGGCTAAGACCGATCGTCTTTCACCTCTAGTAAACGGCAGGCTAACTATTGCCGGCAGGGCAGCCGAAAAATAAATTGACGCTCAAGTAATTGTTATAAATATTATTGCATAATTTATGAGCGGTGGCTTAGACCGTACCATTATTTATGATACCAGATTACTATTCCACACTCATAATTTATGATACTATCTCACGAACGGTGCGGAAGACGGCGGCGAGGATCCAGAGGGCTCGTTTTTCCAGCGTCTCGAGAAGCGTCGCCGGCTCGAGGCGCGAACGCCCCGCTACGACCTCATCTCCAGCATCCCGCCGACCTCGAACAAGGTCGAGCGGTTTTCAGCGTGACGCGTACCACGTTTGCTCAAGAGCGCAACAGTCTCCAGTCCGCTACGCTGGAAACAATTTTGTTTCTGCGTGA
>NW_009258115.1:13337957-13343717 GCF_000149755.1 Phytophthora sojae
GAGCGGTGGCTTAGACCGTACCATTATTTATGATACCAGATTACTATTCCACACTCATAATTTATGATACTATCTCACGAACGGTGCGGAAGACGGCGGCGAGGATCCAGAGGGCTCGTTTGTCCAGCGTCTCGAGAAGCGTCGCCGGCTCGAGGCGCGAACGCCCCGCTACGACCTCATCTCCAGCATCCCGCCGACCTCGAACAAGGTCGAGCGGTTTTCAGCGTGGCGCGTACCACGTTTGCTCAAGAGCGCAACAGTCTCCAGTCCGCTACGCTGGAAACAATTTTGTTTCTGCGTGAGAATGGTGACTTCTGGGACGTTTCGACAGTCGATAGCGTCAATTAGTGTGAGTAACAGTACGTCTAATACCCGTTGAAGTTGCACCACATTATTTATTTATTGCTCGAATACATTACATAATTTATGCAGATACAAATGACAAGATCCTGGCATTATTTATGAGGCTCTATCTGCGCTAATAAATGAAAATACCATATTCGGCAGCCCTGCTCGCGGTACATGTGGATTTTTGCGTTATCTAGGATAACAATGGACCTGAAAAACAAAATGAAAACTATAGCGAGTCACAGCATCGAACCACTGCTTGCAAGTACCTCGGGAGCGGCCATGGATTAATGTACGGAGCATTTTTTGTTCTGAAAGCCTCGTGAAAAGCTAAACGATCAAAGGTTCCTGTAGTAGACTCCCACGCGAAAAAGGCGCCCACGTCAAAAGCGGCTAAGACCGATCGTCTTTCACCTCTAGTAAACGACAGGCTAACTATTGCCGGCAGGGCAGCCGAAAAATAAATTGACGCTCAAGTAATTGTTATAAATATTATTGCATAATTTATGAGCGGTGGCCTAGACCGTACCATTATTTATGATACCAGATTACTATTCCATACTCATAATTTATGATACTATCTCACGAACGGTGCGGAAGACGGCGGCGAGGATCCAGAGGGCTCGTTTGTCCAGCGTCTCGAGAAGCGTCGCCGGCTCGAGGCGCGAACGCCCCGCTACGACCTCATCTCCAGCATCCCGCCGACCTCGAACAAGGTCGAGCGGTTTTCAGCGTGGCGCGTACCACGTTTGCTCAAGAGCGCAACAGTCTCCAGTCCGCTACGCTGGAAACAATTTTGTTTCTGCGTGAGAATGGTGACTTCTGGGACGTTTCGACAGTCGATAGCGTCAATTAGTGTGAGTAACAGTACGTCTAATACCCGTTGAAGTTGCACCACATTATTTATTTATTGCTCGAATACATTACATAATTTATGCAGATACAAATGACAAGATCCTGGCATTATTTATGAGGCTCTATCTGCGCTAATAAATGGAAATACCATATTCGGCAGCCCTGCTCGCGGTACATGTGGATTTTTGCGTTATCTAGGATAACAATGGACCTGAAAAACAAAATGAAAACTATAGCGAGTCACAGCATCGAACCACTGCTTGCAAGTACCTCGGGAGCGGCCATGGATTAATGTACGGAGCATTTTTTGTTCTGAAAGCCTCGTGAAAAGCTAAACGATCAAAGGTTCCTGTAGTAGACTCCCACGCGAAAAAGGCGCCCACGTCAAAAGCGGCTAAGACCGATCGTCTTTCACCTCTAGTAAACGACAGGCTAACTATTGCCGGCAGGGCAGCCAAAAAATAAATTGACGCTCAAGTAATTGTTATAAATATTATTGCATAATTTATGAGCGGTGGCTTAGACCGTACCATTATTTATGATACCAGATTACTATTCCACACTCATAATTTATGATACTATCTCACGAACGGTGCGGAAGACGGCGGCGAGGATCCAGAGGGCTCGTTTGTCCAGCGTCTCGAGAAGCGTCGCCGGCTCGAGGCGCGAACGCCCCGCTACGACCTCATCTCCAGCATCCCGCCGACCTCGAACAAGGTCGAGCGGTTTTCAGCGTGGCGCGTACCACGTTTGCTCAAGAGCGCAACAGTCTCCAGTCCGCTACGCTGGAAACAATTTTGTTTCTGCGTGAGAATGGTGACTTCTGGGACGTTTCGACAGTCGATAGCGTCAATTAGTGTGAGTAACAGTACGTCTAATACCCGTTGAAGTTGCACCACATTATTTATTTATTGCTCGAATACATTACATAATTTATGCAGATACAAATGACAAGATCCTGGCATTATTTATGAGGCTCTATCTGCGCTAATAAATGAAAATACCATATTCGGCAGCCCTGCTCGCGGTACATGTGGATTTTTTGCGTTATCTAGGATAACAATGGACCTGAAAAACAAAATGAAAACTATAGCGAGTCACAGCATCGAACCACTGCTTGCAAGTACCTCGGGAGCGGCCATGGATTAATGTACGGAGCATTTTTTGTTCTGAAAGCCTCGTGAAAAGCTAAACGATCAAAGGTTCCTGTAGTAGACTCCCACGCGAAAAAGGCGCCCACGTCAAAAGCGGCTAAGACCGATCGTCTTTCACCTCTAGTAAACGGCAGGCTAACTATTGCCGGCAGGGCAGCCGAAAAATAAATTGACGCTCAAGTAATTGTTATAAATATTATTGCATAATTTATGAGCGGTGGCTTAGACCGTACCATTATTTATGATACCAGATTACTATTCCACACTCATAATTTATGATACTATCTCACGAACGGTGCGGAAGACGGCGGCGAGGATCCAGAGGGCTCGTTTGTCCAGCGTCTCGAGAAGCGTCGCCGGCTCGAGGCGCGAACGCCCCGCTACGACCTCATCTCCAGCATCCCGCCGACCTCGAACAAGGTCGAGCGGTTTTCAGCGTGGCGCGTACCACGTTTGCTCAAGAGCGCAACAGTCTCCAGTCCGCTACGCTGGAAACAATTTTGTTTCTGCGTGAGAATGGTGACTTCTGGGACGTTTCGACAGTCGATAGCGTCAATTAGTGTGAGTAACAGTACGTCTAATACCCGTTGAAGTTGCACCACATTATTTATTTATTGCTCGAATACATTACATAATTTATGCAGATACAAATGACAAGATCCTGGCATTATTTATGAGGCTCTATCTGCGCTAATAAATGAAAATACCATATTCGGCAGCCCTGCTCGCGGTACATGTGGATTTTTTGCGTTATCTAGGATAACAATGGACCTGAAAAACAAAATGAAAACTATAGCGAGTCACAGCATCGAACCACTGCTTGCAAGTACCTCGGGAGCGGCCATGGATTAATGTACGGAGCATTTTTTGTTCTGAAAGCCTCGTGAAAAGCTAAACGATCAAAGGTTCCTGTAGTAGACTCCCACGCGAAAAAGGCGCCCACGTCAAAAGCGGCTAAGACCGATCGTCTTTCACCTCTAGTAAACGACAGGCTAACTATTGCCGGCAGGGCAGCCGAAAAATAAATTGACGCTCAAGTAATTGTTATAAATATTATTGCATAATTTATGAGCGGTGGCTTAGACCGTACCATTATTTATGATACCAGATTACTATTCCACACTCATAATTTATGATACTATCTCACGAACGGTGCGGAAGACGGCGGCGAGAATCCAGAGGGCTCGTTTGTCCAGCGTCTCGAGAAGCGTCGCCGGCTCGAGGCGCGAACGCCCCGCTACGACCTCATCTCCAGCATCCCGCCGACCTCGAACAAGGTCGAGCGGTTTTCAGCGTGGCGCGTACCACGTTTGCTCAAGAGCGCAACAGTCTCCAGTCCGCTACGCTGGAAACAATTTTGTTTCTGCGTGAGAATGGTGACTTCTGGGACGTTTCGACAGTCGATAGCGTCAATTAGTGTGAGTAACAGTACGTCTAATACCCGTTGAAGTTGCACCACATTATTTATTTATTGCTCGAATACATTACATAATTTATGCAGATACAAATGACAAGATCCTGGCATTATTTATGAGGCTCTATCTGCGCTAATAAATGAAAATACCATATTCGGCAGCCCTGCTCGCGGTACATGTGGATTTTTGCGTTATCTAGGATAACAATGGACCTGAAAAACAAAATGAAAACTATAGCGAGTCACAGCATCGAACCACTGCTTGCAAGTACCTCGGGAGCGGCCATGGATTAATGTACGGAGCATTTTTTGTTCTGAAAGCCTCGTGAAAAGCTAAACGATCAAAGGTTCCTGTAGTAGACTCCCACGCGAAAAAGACGCCCACGTCAAAAGCGGCTAAGACCGATCGTCTTTCACCTCTAGTAAACGACAGGCTAACTATTGCCGGCAGGGCAGCCGAAAAATAAATTGACGCTCAAGTAATTGTTATAAATATTATTGCATAATTTATGAGCGGTGGCTTAGACCGTACCATTATTTATGATACCAGATTACTATTCCACACTCATAATTTATGATACTATCTCACGAACGGTGCGGAAGATGGCGGCGAGGATCCAGAGGGCTCGTTTTTCCAGCGTCTCGAGAAGCGTCGCCGGCTCGAGGCGCGAACGCCCCGCTACGACCTCATCTCCAGCATCCCGCCGACCTCGAACAAGGTCGAGCGGTTTTCAGCGTGGCGCGTACCACGTTTGCTCAAGAGCGCAACAGTCTCCAGTCCGCTACGCTGGAAACAATTTTGTTTCTGCGTGAGAATGGTGACTTCTGGGACGTTTCGACAGTCGATAGCGTCAATTAGTGTGAGTAACAGTACGTCTAATACCCCGTTGAAGTTGCACCACATTATTTATTTATTGCTCGAATACATTACATAATTTATGCAGATACAAATGACAAGATCCTGGCATTATTTATGAGGCTCTATCTGCGCTAATAAATGACAATACCATATTCGGCAGCCCTGCTCGCGGTACATGTGGATTTTTGCGTTATCTAGGATAACAATGGACCTGAACAACAAAATGAAAACTATAGCGAGTCGCAGCATCTAACCACTGCTTGCAAGTACCTCGGGAGCGGCCATGGATTAATGTACGGAGCATTTTTTTGTTCTGAAAGCCTCGTGAAAAGCTAAACGATCAAAGGTTCCTGTAGTAGACTCCCACGTGAAAAGGCGCACACGTCAAAAGCGGCTAAGACCGATCGTCTTTCACCTCTAGTAAACGGCAGGCTAACTATTGCCGGCAGGGCAGCCGAAAAATAAATTGACGCTCAAGTAATTGTTATAAATATTATTGCATAATTTATGAGCGGTGGCTTAGACCGTACCATTATTTATGATACCAGATTACTATTCCACACTCATAATTTATGATACTATCTCACGAACGGTGCGGAAGACGGCGGCGAGGATCCAGAGGGCTCGTTTGTCCAGCGTCTCGAGAAGCGTCGCCGGCTCGAGGCGCGAACGCCCCGCTACGACCTCATCTCCAGCATCCCGCCGACCTCGAACAAGGTCGAGCGGTTTTCAGCGTGGCGCGTACCACGTTTGCTCAAGAGCGCAACAGTCTCCAGTCCGCTACGCTGGAAACAATTTTGTTTCTGCGTGAGAATGGTGACTTCTGGGACGTTTCGACAGTCGATAGCGTCAATTAGTGTGAGTAACAGTACGTCTAATACCCCGTTGAAGTTGCACCACATTATTTATTTATTGCTCGAATACATTACATAATTTATGCAGATACAAATGACAAGATCCTGGCATTATTTATGAGGCTCTATCTGCGCTAATAAATGACAATACATATTCGGCAGCCCTGCTCGCGGTACATGTGGATTTTTGCGTTATCTAGGATAACAATGGACCTGAAAAACAAAATGAAAACTATAGCGAGTCACAGCATCTAACCACTGCTTGCAAGTACCTCG
>NW_009258115.1:13345925-13371411 GCF_000149755.1 Phytophthora sojae
TCTAATACCCGTTGAAGTTGCACCACATTATTTATTTATTGCTCGAATACATTACATAATTTATGCAGATACAAATGACAAGATCCTGGCATTATTTATGAGGCTCTATCTGCGCTAATAAATGAAAATACCATATTCGGCAGCCCTGCTCGCGGTACATGTGGATTTTTGCGTTATCTAGGATAACAATGGACCTGAAAAACAAAATGAAAACTATAGCGAGTCACAGCATCGAACCACTGCTTGCAAGTACCTCGGGAGCGGCCATGGATTAATGTACGGAGCATTTTTTTGTTCTGAAAGCCTCGTGAAAAGCTAAACGATCAAAGGTTCCTGTAGTAGACTCCCACGCGAAAAAGGCGCCCACGTCAAAAGCGGCTAAGACCGATCGTCTTTCACCTCTAGTAAACGGCAGGCTAACTATTGCCGGCAGGGCAGCCGAAAAATAAATTGACGCTCAAGTAATTGTTATAAATATTATTGCATAATTTATGAGCGGTGGCTTAGACCGTACCATTATTTATGATACCAGATTACTATTCCACACTCATAATTTATGATACTATCTCACGAACGGTGCGGAAGACGGCGGCGAGGATCCAGAGGGCTCGTTTGTCCAGCGTCTCGAGAAGCGTCGCCGGCTCGAGGCGCGAACGCCCCGCTACGACCTCATCTCCAGCATCCCGCCGACCTCGAACAAGGTCGAGCGGTTTTCAGCGTGGCGCGTACCACGTTTGCTCAAGAGCGCAACAGTCTCCAGTCCGCTACGCTGGAAACAATTTTGTTTCTGCGTGAGAATGGTGACTTCTGGGACGTTTCGACAGTCGATAGCGTCAATTAGTGTGAGTAACAGTACGTCTAATACCCGTTGAAGTTGCACCACATTATTTATTTATTGCTCGAATACATTACATAATTTATGCAGATACAAATGACAAGATCCTGGCATTATTTATGAGGCTCTATCTGCGCTAATAAATGAAAATACCATATTCGGCAGCCCTGCTCGCGGTACATGTGGATTTTTTGCGTTATCTAGGATAACAATGGACCTGAAAAACAAAATGAAAACTATAGCGAGTCACAGCATCGAACCACTGCTTGCAAGTACCTCGGGAGCGGCCATGGATTAATGTACGGAGCATTTTTTGTTCTGAAAGCCTCGTGAAAAGCTAAACGATCAAAGGTTCCTGTAGTAGACTCCCACGCGAAAAAGGCGCCCACGTCAAAAGCGGCTAAGACCGATCGTCTTTCACCTCTAGTAAACGACAGGCTAACTATTGCCGGCAGGGCAGCCGAAAAATAAATTGACGCTCAAGTAATTGTTATAAATATTATTGCATAATTTATGAGCGGTGGCTTAGACCGTACCATTATTTATGATACCAGATTACTATTCCATACTCATAATTTATGATACTATCTCACGAACGGTGCGGAAGACGGCGGCGAGGATCCAGAGGGCTCGTTTTTCCAGCGTCTCGAGAAGCGTCGCCGGCTCGAGGCGCGAACGCCCCGCTACGACCTCATCTCCAGCATCCCGCCGACCTCGAACAAGGTCGAGCGGTTTTCAGCGTGACGCGTACCACGTTTGCTCAAGAGCGCAACAGTCTCCAGTCCGCTACGCTGGAAACAATTTTGTTTCTGCGTGAGAATGGTGACTTCTGGGACGTTTCGACAGTCGATAGCGTCAATTAGTGTGAGTAACAGTACGTCTAATACCCGTTGAAGTTGCACCACATTATTTATTTATTGCTCGAATACATTACATAATTTATGCAGATACAAATGACAAGATCCTGGCATTATTTATGAGGCTCTATCTGCGCTAATAAATGAAAATACCATATTCGGCAGCCCTGCTCGCGGTACATGTGGATTTTTGCGTTATCTAGGATAACAATGGACCTGAAAAACAAAATGAAAACTATAGCGAGTCACAGCATCGAACCACTGCTTGCAAGTACCTCGGGAGCGGCCATGGATTAATGTACGGAGCATTTTTTGTTCTGAAAGCCTCGTGAAAAGCTAAACGATCAAAGGTTCCTGTAGTAGACTCCCACGCGAAAAAGACGCCCACGTCAAAAGCGGCTAAGACCGATCGTCTTTCACCTCTAGTAAACGACAGGCTAACTATTGCCGGCAGGGCAGCCGAAAAATAAATTGACGCTCAAGTAATTGTTATAAATATTATTGCATAATTTATGAGCGGTGGCTTAGACCGTACCATTATTTATGATACCAGATTACTATTCCACACTCATAATTTATGATACTATCTCACGAACGGTGCGGAAGACGGCGGCGAGGATCCAGAGGGCTCGTTTTTCCAGCGTCTCGAGAAGCGTCGCCGGCTCGAGGCGCGAACGCCCCGCTACGACCTCATCTCCAGCATCCCGCCGACCTCGAACAAGGTCGAGCGGTTTTCAGCGTGGCGCGTACCACGTTTGCTCAAGAGCGCAACAGTCTCCAGTCCGCTACGCTGGAAACAATTTTGTTTCTGCGTGAGAATGGTGACTTCTGGGACGTTTCGACAGTCGATAGCGTCAATTAGTGTGAGTAACAGTACGTCTAATACCCGTTGAAGTTGCACCACATTATTTATTTATTGCTCGAATACATTACATAATTTATGCAGATACAAATGACAAGATCCTGGCATTATTTATGAGGCTCTATCTGCGCTAATAAATGAAAATACCATATTCGGCAGCCCTGCTCGCGGTACATGTGGATTTTTGCGTTATCTAGGATAACAATGGACCTGAAAAACAAAATGAAAACTATAGCGAGTCACAGCATCGAACCACTGCTTGCAAGTACCTCGGGAGCGGCCATGGATTAATGTACGGAGCATTTTTTGTTCTGAAAGCCTCGTGAAAAGCTAAACGATCAAAGGTTCCTGTAGTAGACTCCCACGCGAAAAAGGCGCCCACGTCAAAAGCGGCTAAGACCGATCGTCTTTCACCTCTAGTAAACGGCAGGCTAACTATTGCCGGCAGGGCAGCCGAAAAATAAATTGACGCTCAAGTAATTGTTATAAATATTATTGCATAATTTATGAGCGGTGGCTTAGACCGTACCATTATTTATGATACCAGATTACTATTCCACACTCATAATTTATGATACTATCTCACGAACGGTGCGGAAGACGGCGGCGAGGATCCAGAGGGCTCGTTTGTCCAGCGTCTCGAGAAGCGTCGCCGGCTCGAGGCGCGAACGCCCCGCTACGACCTCATCTCCAGCATCCCGCCGACCTCGAACAAGGTCGAGCGGTTTTCAGCGTGGCGCGTACCACGTTTGCTCAAGAGCGCAACAGTCTCCAGTCCGCTACGCTGGAAACAATTTTGTTTCTGCGTGAGAATGGTGACTTCTGGGACGTTTCGACAGTCGATAGCGTCAATTAGTGTGAGTAACAGTACGTCTAATACCCGTTGAAGTTGCACCACATTATTTATTTATTGCTCGAATACATTACATAATTTATGCAGATACAAATGACAAGATCCTGGCATTATTTATGAGGCTCTATCTGCGCTAATAAATGAAAATACCATATTCGGCAGCCCTGCTCGCGGTACATGTGGATTTTTTGCGTTATCTAGGATAACAATGGACCTGAAAAACAAAATGAAAACTATAGCGAGTCACAGCATCGAACCACTGCTTGCAAGTACCTCGGGAGCGGCCATGGATTAATGTACGGAGCATTTTTTGTTCTGAAAGCCTCGTGAAAAGCTAAACGATCAAAGGTTCCTGTAGTAGACTCCCACGCGAAAAAGGCGCCCACGTCAAAAGCGGCTAAGACCGATCGTCTTTCACCTCTAGTAAACGGCAGGCTAACTATTGCCGGCAGGGCAGCCGAAAAATAAATTGACGCTCAAGTAATTGTTATAAATATTATTGCATAATTTATGAGCGGTGGCTTAGACCGTACCATTATTTATGATACCAGATTACTATTCCACACTCATAATTTATGATACTATCTCACGAACGGTGCGGAAGACGGCGGCGAGGATCCAGAGGGCTCGTTTGTCCAGCGTCTCGAGAAGCGTCGCCGGCTCGAGGCGCGAACGCCCCGCTACGACCTCATCTCCAGCATCCCGCCGACCTCGAACAAGGTCGAGCGGTTTTCAGCGTGGCGCGTACCACGTTTGCTCAAGAGCGCAACAGTCTCCAGTCCGCTACGCTGGAAACAATTTTGTTTCTGCGTGAGAATGGTGACTTCTGGGACGTTTCGACAGTCGATAGCGTCAATTAGTGTGAGTAACAGTACGTCTAATACCCGTTGAAGTTGCACCACATTATTTATTTATTGCTCGAATACATTACATAATTTATGCAGATACAAATGACAAGATCCTGGCATTATTTATGAGGCTCTATCTGCGCTAATAAATGAAAATACCATATTCGGCAGCCCTGCTCGCGGTACATGTGGATTTTTGCGTTATCTAGGATAACAATGGACCTGAAAAACAAAATGAAAACTATAGCGAGTCACAGCATCGAACCACTGCTTGCAAGTACCTCGGGAGCGGCCATGGATTAATGTACGGAGCATTTTTTGTTCTGAAAGCCTCGTGAAAAGCTAAACGATCAAAGGTTCCTGTAGTAGACTCCCACGCGAAAAAGGCGCCCACGTCAAAAGCGGCTAAGACCGATCGTCTTTCACCTCTAGTAAACGGCAGGCTAACTATTGCCGGCAGGGCAGCCGAAAAATAAATTGACGCTCAAGTAATTGTTATAAATATTATTGCATAATTTATGAGCGGTGGCTTAGACCGTACCATTATTTATGATACCAGATTACTATTCCACACTCATAATTTATGATACTATCTCACGAACGGTGCGGAAGACGGCGGCGAGGATCCAGAGGGCTCGTTTTTCCAGCGTCTCGAGAAGCGTCGCCGGCTCGAGGCGCGAACGCCCCGCTACGACCTCATCTCCAGCATCCCGCCGACCTCGAACAAGGTCGAGCGGTTTTCAGCGTGACGCGTACCACGTTTGCTCAAGAGCGCAACAGTCTCCAGTCCGCTACGCTGGAAACAATTTTGTTTCTGCGTGAGAATGGTGACTTCTGGGACGTTTCGACAGTCGATAGCGTCAATTAGTGTGAGTAACAGTACGTCTAATACCCGTTGAAGTTGCACCACATTATTTATTTATTGCTCGAATACATTACATAATTTATGCAGATACAAATGACAAGATCCTGGCATTATTTATGAGGCTCTATCTGCGCTAATAAATGAAAATACCATATTCGGCAGCCCTGCTCGCGGTACATGTGGATTTTTGCGTTATCTAGGATAACAATGGACCTGAAAAACAAAATGAAAACTATAGCGAGTCACAGCATCGAACCACTGCTTGCAAGTACCTCGGGAGCGGCCATGGATTAATGTACGGAGCATTTTTTGTTCTGAAAGCCTCGTGAAAAGCTAAACGATCAAAGGTTCCTGTAGTAGACTCCCACGCGAAAAAGACGCCCACGTCAAAAGCGGCTAAGACCGATCGTCTTTCACCTCTAGTAAACGACAGGCTAACTATTGCCGGCAGGGCAGCCGAAAAATAAATTGACGCTCAAGTAATTGTTATAAATATTATTGCATAATTTATGAGCGGTGGCTTAGACCGTACCATTATTTATGATACCAGATTACTATTCCACACTCATAATTTATGATACTATCTCACGAACGGTGCGGAAGATGGCGGCGAGGATCCAGAGGGCTCGTTTTTCCAGCGTCTCGAGAAGCGTCGCCGGCTCGAGGCGCGAACGCCCCGCTACGACCTCATCTCCAGCATCCCGCCGACCTCGAACAAGGTCGAGCGGTTTTCAGCGTGGCGCGTACCACGTTTGCTCAAGAGCGCAACAGTCTCCAGTCCGCTACGCTGGAAACAATTTTGTTTCTGCGTGAGAATGGTGACTTCTGGGACGTTTCGACAGTCGATAGCGTCAATTAGTGTGAGTAACAGTACGTCTAATACCCGTTGAAGTTGCACCACATTATTTATTTATTGCTCGAATACATTACATAATTTATGCAGATACAAATGACAAGATCCTGGCATTATTTATGAGGCTCTATCTGCGCTAATAAATGAAAATACCATATTCGGCAGCGCTGATTCCCTGAGCGGCGCGCTGGAGTCGCGAAAGGCCTCGATCTCTGATGCTAGCGCAAGCGCGCGTAGCTTCTACTTGAACAGACTCATAATGCCTACGTCTAGAGGTTGTAGAATGCCTGTCGTATTTTTAGGCAAAGGGACTACCTCCGTTCCCCAGCCTACGAAACCCTCAATCGACTCTGTTGACACATGACACGTCAAAATGTCAAGGTAGAGCGCCAACGCGTCTGGTTGCTCCGTGCTGACAAACTCCCCCCATACCCCATCAATGACGTGGTCTTGCCACACGCTTTTATTCATCCAACCGCTGGTTTGCAACGCAATTACTGCGCGCTTGCCGTGCACTTCTTTCTCAACCGTGCCCCCTGGCTGGCTTTTAAAGATTACGTGCGGTCTCAGCTTCTTCCCCGTAGCGGACACTTGCGAGCAGCACACTTGCGCGTTGCGAGCGTTTCCTTCCTAGCACCCGAGCAGCCTTCTTGCTCCCAG
The DNA here is from genome assembly GCF_000149755.1 of Phytophthora sojae. NCBI lineage: Eukaryota > Oomycota > Peronosporomycetes > Peronosporales > Peronosporaceae > Phytophthora > Phytophthora sojae. The sequence goes on from NW_009258115.1 coordinate 13,352,559, forward strand.
ACTCAGCAATGACGGTGCTGGGCTCTTCATCGTAGTAGACAGCCGTCTCGTCGGCGTTCCAAATACACGCGCGCGCGCGAGCACGCGATATCGCCGCCCCAGTCGTGCTAGCAAAAGCCTGTTGCTCGTGCTCCAGGTCCACGGAAGCCATTACTGTCCGGTTCGGCTTCCGAAACGCAAATCCCTAACGGCGAACAAGATGCTGCAGAAGCCGGTAAAGACTGGCATCTTTATTGCGAGCTAAATAGACAGTATCCCAGCTAGCGTCGTCTTCTTTGACATATATGACCACGTGGCTCGTCTTGAGCGGAATGTTACCTTGACGCAATTGCTTGATCCATTGCAAGACTGCATCGTCGTAGGAAAACGAGCATCGCCGTCCTTGGCGAGTCACCGTGGACCGCATCTTGCTGCTGCAGGCAGATCGAAGCCTGGCCTCGAGCTCGTCGACCTTGCGCGCGGGGTTGTCGGCCTTGGCCGGCACATAGGCCTCGCCGCTAGCAGCCAGACTGCCGCCGCCTTTGCCCGCGCCCGCCTCTGCACCCCTCCCCCCCACTGGAGGCGCAGCAGGCGAGAGTTGCGCTGGGATAAGCGGCGCGTCGGCGCTCGATGCGGGGGCGTCCATGGCTTGAGTGGTGGCGCGCAGGTTTCGGTGTGAGTGGAGATTTCGTTGCCACACACTGGAAAGAGAAATTTATGAAACGTGACCCGGTTAAGACAGGGCGCAACGAAGAGACGCGACAGTTAGGAATTGACTGAAGTCATCCCCGTCTGGGGCGCCCACCCATCTGGGCTTGCTTGGATCGTGAGATCTTGTCATGATCGATCGTTTCGCCGAATGGACTGTACGATGGATCGTAACAAGAGGGGCGGTTGACACGATGGGATTGGAGATTTTCCGGAATTCCCCGAGCCGCTCCTGTGATTGGTTGGCTCAGAAGCTCACTCTGGGAGAGGGAGGCAGCGACACGTGGCGTATGGGAGAAGCGGATCCCGACCGGACTCACGTTGGCAGTGTACAAGGTTTGGTGATCCCGGATGGAGATATCCCCAAGAGCGGACCCCGGCTGGAATCAAGTCCCGAGCGAGAGGCAAAGCCCAAGGGAGAGTAGAAGTGCCTCCGACGGGAGGCCACCTGCCCTTGCCGCACTGCACAACGCAAGAGGAGCCCGACCGGATCGAGTGAAGACCCAGAAGCCGTGGAGTTGTCCAAGACATCCCGGATGTAAAGCCCAGGTGGAGTGTGATCCCGTTTGGAGATAACCCTGGAACCCGGATGGAGATACCAAGAGATCATCCGAGATGTGAAGATCCAGTATACAAAGTCCAAGATTGTTTCGACCGACCAAGCCGACCAGCCAAGATACAAGTCAAGATGGAGTTCATGTAAAGATCGACAGGAGATAGCCAGACATGCAGAGAGAGAGAGAGAGAGAGAGAGAGAGAGAGAGAGAGAGAGAGAGAGAGAGAGAGAGAGAGAGAGAGAGAACAGATAACAGATAACAGATAACAGGTAAACAGAGTTCGTTTTGCCAAGGATCGCGCAAGTGAGTTGGAGCAGCCTACCGGACGTGCATTCCCGGAGGACCGACTAAGTCTACGTGTGAGGGCCCAGCAACTGTGACATCTGGGCCGAGCTCCCGCAACCAAGTCCAGCCCAAGTTGGGGTGAGTACCGGGTGACAACCCCAGGTTGATCCATCCCATTCCATTTCCTAGTTGCGGTTGAGCTCGTCCAGACCAGGAAGGCCCCACATTTCGTATTACCAATTACCTTGTCACCCCGGTTGGAGCAGCCCCGGGTGGGAAGTATTGTTTTAAGCGTTATTGTATGATCGGAGGTATTTGATTGTGTTAGTTTCCCTCAGTACTTGAGGGTGGTGCGCGTGAGCCAAAGCCGACCGGGATTGACCAGTATCCCGGAGTCCGGCTGGAGTTGACTGGAGTAGTGACCGACCCTTTCACGGTCCAAAGAATAAGGAAGGGCTACGTGTTTGTATATAACTCTGTATCGGTTTGTATTGTTTGGTTATCTGAGGGCTGTCAGAGGCGACGTCCAGGAAGGTTACGTTCTGCCCTGCTATCTAGCGACCTACAAGTATCAAGACAACTCATCCACGGTTGAAGACCCCTGATTACGAAGACAAACGAACCCACAGGGATTGTTCACAAGGACACACGCCACCCCGGTTGGAGTGTACATCTAGGTGTACTATCTCCGGTTAGGGTTTGTTCTAGGCACACCCCATTCGGGAGTCTACACCCAGGACGCGCTAAACTATACACCTGGGCGGTCAGGCATTCACCCGCCTCGCCTCACTTGTCCTCATACTGCTCACCGTCCCCGCCGGACGCGTCGTCTCCTTCGCGATCTTCCATCTTCCATCTTCAACCTTCGAACTTCTAGCTACCCCACGTACGTGACGGCAGCCAGCTGGCTAGTTCTTGCCACCGATCGACGTCCCTCGCACATTCTCGCCCCGATCTACGTAGTGTACACCACGTTGAGCCCGTCCAGCGCCACCTGCTCGGCGAGCAGTTTCTTTTCGCTGCCGCTGCAAGTGACGGTCCGCCCCAACTACAATAACAGAAATCAAACATGTTTATGTTGAAAGCGTATGGGTGGAAATTTTGCAATATGCGTATACAACATCATCTCGCTGGAGAGACAGATCATAATTGACCGACGGGAGAAGCCTTGGGTAGATAAGGCAAGTATGCCACGTCTTGTTTCACGACATGCTGTCTTCCTTGTATGTGCTTCCAGATGCCTAGAAGACGCCGGAATGTGAAAATTGTAAACATCCCTGTTACAAAGATTCTAATAATGCAAATACCCTCAAAAGATACAAGTTTCCTATGCTTGTCTCTATAAAAGATGTATTTTACTACACATTTACCAATTCAAGTTGGCAGTAGTGTAAGGCAAAGGCGAGTGTCCCGTAAGTAGGATTTTTTTTTTTAGCAAAATCGAAAAGTCGAATTTTTGTGTAGACCGACATGGATTTAGTCCAGAGCTAAATCTACGTCCCGTATTCCATGGGTTCACTTCGAATAACGGCCGCGACAGATAGCGCGCAGTGGCGTGCCATTTTGTTGACGAGGCGCATGTCGATACAGGGCATGCAATCACGCAATAAATATGCCAGCGTAACGTACCCTCAATTGGGTTACACATCGGCGAGTATGGGCCGAGACGTAACAGCTTCAAGTCCTCTCTGTCTTGGACCAGGTCCTCCGTCCGACAGTGGGCGGGGGCGTTGTCCAAGACGATGACAATGGTCTTGCCAACAAAGTGGTCGCGGTATAAGTCGTGGCGTCCACAAACGCTGCGTTGACCTCCATCTTGATGCTACCACGACGTGTAACGTAGTGTACGAGCCCGACTTCAGGCGAGATCGCGTACTGCACCTGCAAGTTAGCGCCTTTAGCGGGCGGGAGCTTAACGACGGCGCGCCGGCCGATTGTGGCGCGGCCATGCGTACGCTTGCAGTACAGATTGTAATTAGTCTCATCCTAATATACGACGAAAGACCCATTACTCTCATGACGCAGCAGCGCTTCACCGAACTCCCTTCTCTTCTCGATGCTCACTTCTTTGTTACACGTTTCAGGCTCAACACGAACCTAGCACAATTACATGCATACTTAGTACAGCGCATAGATCAAAACATAGTAATGAAACCCGACTGTAAACATGTACCTGTTTTACAGTGTAAAGCTTGTCACATAGCTTCTTACTGATAAGGGAAGTCCTGATGTCAACACCGAAGTCGAACTCGAGCATCTCTTGCATCTGCACGAGGGTGTACTGGCAGTTGTCTTCGAGATAAGCGACAAGGGCTTCCTCCATTTCTGGAGTGCACTTCATGCATGCCGCCTGTGCGCCACCTCTCTTCTTGATGCCGGCAGCTCCACGCTCGACGAAGCTGCGAGCTGTCGTGGGCGGGATGCCGTTGCAGTCGGCTACTAGCATCCAGTCCCGCCCTTCCCTGTGCGCGTCGAGCACTCGCGTGCGGGTGGCAAGCCCGTGCTTCGGTTCCTTTGGCATGCTGCCGCTGGAGAGAGACTGCTACTGACCATCGGTTTGAGCTTTGCCCTGGACTAAATTTGCATTGCTCTAAATGCTATTTTTTATAATATTTTTCGAAATATGGATGTTACTTCAGTTATTCAGTCTGTTTTGCCTTAAACTACTGCCTTCTTGGATTGGCAAAGGTGTAGACAATTCCACAGTCATTTATGCTGTAAACGATATATACACATTTTTGACATATCTATAAAAATATACATTACAACTATGTTACACTTATCTTGAAAGCAATTGTAGGTTTTCGCCGATAGCTAAAAAATACAGTATATCAGGGACATTAACTAGGTGATAATCTCGACACAAAAAACCAGATCGAATGAGAGAGCCACGTACATCACCTTAAAGTACCGTACAATTCTATGATTTATGCGAAAAGTGTCTAGTTTGATCATTTTCGGCATCTTCTGAACGTCGTCAATTCATGTTAAAGTGCGCAACTGGAGAAAAGAAGACGTCATCATCCCTTGATAATAAGCCGCTCCAATATAGTCAGCTTCTAGATTCTCTCCTTTAAGCCGTTCAGCTTTGAACTCCACTCCAATTTGAGGTAGGGCTAAAACAAGAAAGCTAACTGCTCATTTTGGTGGTGCGGCCCACTGAGGTAGTTAAGTGAAAATATGAAATTATGCACGATTCTTTTGCCGCTCACATCTCAATAATGGCGCGCAGGTGCCATGTTAGCCATTATGTTTTCTAAGCCATCCGTAGGTCGCACCCATACCCCTCCTAAATCTATGGCCATTTTCAAGTTGAAAACAAAACATAAAATCAATACTCCGGCCGATCAAAATGTCAAGCGCATTTTGTGGTGCATCACCAACGTATCTTTGAAGAATGCTGCTCAGCCTTGGTACTGATAGGATCGATTCATTGAGCGCACAGATTGCTTCGTCCGTGGTAGTATCTTACTTCAGCTTCATGCAGCCGCCTGCCACGAAGCATTTCGCTTGAAGCAACTTGATTCGCTCTTTTCCTTCTTTTTCGGCATTAATCAGCTTTGAGTACGGTGGGAAACTACGCTGCCGAATAAAATACAGTGCCTCCTTCTATTCCTTGAAATGCCACAATACCAGGTAAAAGCACATTCCACGCTCAGCTTCATCTGGCAGCACGAACCATGTACAGTACATGCACGATTTTTCTTAAACTCGGTAATTCACAGAGTCATTCTGCCCACCCCAAGATGTTCGACCGACGAATAAAATTATGAGCGCAACCTCCGGACTCGAAATAGTGACGCGAGCAACCTTTTGTTTCTGTCGACGAGACACGCAACCACTAATACAAACATATTCAATCGCCTTGTACGTCTTTCATACACGGTGTAAACGCTAGGGCGACCGAGATAAACGTCATGTAGAAGCACAGGCGGCATTGGGGCATCAGTCGCGCCCTCTTGGGTTAGACTGTCAATCTGCTGCTTAAGGGTCAGCCCGAAGTTGAGTTCACTTGATTGAAAACACGATTGCATAATATTTCGCTTTGTGGGAAATGCATTTTTTCTATCAAAAACCTTGCTTGAAGTTTTCGCACAATTTTAGCTCAGTTCACTTGGTTTGTAAAAGTTCCAACTTGGTTGGAAAATGGTGTAGTAAAGAAGAGTAGGTCTAGTAAATGTTCAAGCAGCAAAAACGCATGCAGTAACAGACTTATCACCCGAGCGTGTGTATATTCAGAGAGAAGATGATATACCGAGTGAGGCTAGTTATGTTGAGAAGGTTGACATCGTGAACTTCATGCTAAAATGTGATCCATGATAAGTCCATCAGGGCTTGAATGAACTCTGAAGTTAGGAGATGGCGCATTCGATGGAGCCGATCGTGCTCGTGCCGCCGGTACTCGTCATGCAAGCGTCTGCGCAGACCATCTACGGTCGCCAATAGTCTTGCCGTGTCTGGGGCATAGCACAGAGCGCTAGGAAGAGCTACTTCGCTATCATTCATCTCGCGTCGTTTCTAAGTCGTAGCACAGCGATAGTTGCATTACAACCCGACGTGCGTTTGCTTGATGGGCGGTCATATCTTTATATAATGATATTTTTCTTCAAAATCGTTCTAGTTCCTGATCTGTATAGTGAAGTCAAGGTAAGTTTAATGAGGGGCGGATGCAACGGGACAAATAAAAGGTTTCAGTTGTAGTCTTTTGATACGCGTCGGAGGAAGATGATAAAACCTATACACCGATGTTCGGAACAAACGCTGGTATATTCTTATGGTCGTTGTGGAAGACCCATTGGCTCCGGTGCTACGCCATACGTCTGTGGACGTGAAGATATCATACGCCCGCCTCCCTAAATCTAAATCGTGAATCCCTGCTACTTCATCAGAGAACCCTGTCAAGTCATGAATCGGCATCGCGAAGCACGTTTTTATGCATTTAAGGAAGTGATTGCGCTATATATTGTACGGACTCATTAAAGTTGAAGCCAGAAATTTTAGCACCAGAATACGTATTAGTTCTTCTGTTTTTAAATAAACACAACAACGGCACATCTCATCTGAGCATCCTCAAATTACCTCCAACTAAAACTGCCAAAATTATCAACTATCACGATAAACCGAAGTAGAGAAGGCTGTCGAAGTTGTACCGTTTTGTTTTAGACCACTGCACAATGCACCGCACCGTTTAACAATTGTTGCCCAATCAGATATAGGCGTTTAATTTTGGACCAATAGTAGTGCTGGCGAAACATAGTGTAAAACGATGCATTATGGAGCGTTTTACATACCCCAAATTTTATACCCGGTACCTCTTCTAATTTGTATTGGTGTTATCGAAAAAGCGGTGTAAAACGCTGCATGGTGCATCGAGCAAAACTATCTTACTTAAAACATTTTCGCCTTGCAATAGGGACCAACCGCCTCCCCGTCACTCATAGCGGAGGCACTGCACGAGGCAAACAAGCCCATATCTCAAGCCAAATTGGGTCTGGTGAACTACCCGGTTAGAATATCAAGTGTATATTCTAACCGTCGGTGGTACCCGTAGCGACGACGACGCGGAACATGAGCCTTGGCGTTGTACCGCTAAATGCGAATAGGTCTACACGGTCATTAATTTCCCTGCCAATTGGCGATACAGAGCGAAACGCACATTGTGGCCAACAGCTATTTAGGCCACAACTCCACCTGCAAGTCGAGATCGCGGACTTTTCAAAGAAATCTCTTCACTGATGATGTACATGTACGTGGTCCGTGGCCCATAGGTCATGGGAGCCAAACGTACTGGCGTCAATGAGTCTTGTCCCGACCTCGGCTCACGTTCGTGCACCGAATCAAGCGCGAGCATGCCAATAACGGTAAATGTTTGAACTATAATCAGCTGGGGTAGGCAACAGCCCTGACTAAATCGACGATTGACAATCGTGCGGCCAGACCTGTCCGACATTCACAACAAAAAAGCAGTCCATTAGATCATTCAGATGAGTATATCCAATCCTGAATCGTTTGTTGCGCCTATTTTCAAACGGAGGAGGGTGACAGTAGCTAAAATGGACTCGTGTAGCTCAAAATTACCCGAATGTGAAAGTCCACGAGTCCTTTATTTGATATCAAACTTCAAACAGCCAATCAGCACTACCAGACGCCGAGAAAGTAAACAGATAGGATCGTCAGTGATTACAACTTTATCCTTAGAGGTCGAAAGGAAGATACCGAGGTGAGCGCCGTAACCAGCATATTGTTGTCACGTGTCTGTACGTCTCGGAGAGTACGGTTACCGCTTCGTTAGGTAGATCGAGAGGATGTAGCCGCCAAAACGCCCGAGGCAGTGCCTTCAAGGTGTTATTGCACATCACCTACACGTTTAAACTGTATTTCACAGGAACGTCCGGGTGGACGCCCGGGCGCATACGACCCCGAGACTGTTGCGCCCACTATAAGCGCATGTATTCGTGTAATCTCGACCGTCATCCAATACATGTTAACGCACCTCTGGTCGCATGGATACTTGCCGTAATGGCGATGCTGCTGATACAAGCCTCATAGTCGCCGCCAGCACATTGATGAACACAGTCAAAGCCCTGGCCATCGAGCAAGTTGCGTTCCCTGTACGCCGCGCGGAGGAAGCTGTACAGGGTTAGTTTTAAGCTGCTTATGACGAGCATACCGTCCATGGGCTCTCCAAGCCTCAAGTTCCTAAACATGTGTACCAAGCAAGGAGACGGTACTTTAGCGAGGACGGAAACGGGGTCATCAAAAACCCACCAGTTTCGACGGCACTGCACGGGGCTGCCTCCGTTTTTCAGTTTCATCAAAACACACTGAGCCGCGAAAACGTTAGCAAGCCTACACTAATAATTGGTTGGATGCACCCTTTTCTTGCCGACCTGCTTCACTACCACAGGCCTACTGTTGATGGTAAATTCCGGTGCGTCTGGTGATTATGGTTAAGTTGACGGTGGCACACGCGATCCGCCGGGAGTGAAGTAAAGATGTCGAGCAATATTCTTTAAGCTGGACATTCTGCTTAACACAAAGACCCAGCAATCAAGCGTACGGGGCCTATGCCACTGCAGCATCTACCGGTGGACAGATGCAGGGTGGGCATCGAGCTTTAATTTGGGGCATACGTCAACTTTGTGCCCCACACCTGCCGAGATAACGTCATCGTTCCTCGCGCGAGAACAAATGTGACGAGGCAGATGGAGCTTGAAGCTGCCGCGTCTTTATACTCCAGGGCCGCACGGCTCAGCTCATTTGGTCATTTGGGAAGATGTGAACAAGGGTCAACCAGCACTGTTGAAGTTCCCGGCCTAGCGCTCATGACTGGCGCTCCACTGGTATTTTTCCAATACCACCACGTCTACTACGAAGGTTCCGAGCTTCAACGCATTTTGGGCTGGGTACACCCTCGCCTGTTGGAGCTGCTTCGGTACCCCGGTGCCCAAATGTTCATTGACGGGACATTCCGCTCTGTGCCAAGGTCGTTTGAGCAGTGCGCTATTCTTATGGTGAGAGACCCCGCAGGTTGTGTGTTAGTTCCAGTGGTATACCCATTGGCTGGAACGGCACGGCTGCAATGTATCGAGGAATGCTCGGGATTATGGTCGACGCTGCTGACCAGCAACTTCAACCTGGTACGCTGGTCGTCGACTTTGCGCAAAACCTGATCGACTCGGTTCACAGTCAGTTCCCGGATTGGTAGGTGACTCTTTCATTGGAAACAGGCATTACGACAGCGTTTGGCGGGCCTGCGTATACCGCAAGTGGAAAGTGGCCTTGCCATGGAGATCGCTGTCCTGGGCATGCTGATCGTGGCGCGTCGGGCCAAGTTGACCCGCATGGAATCACCTTCGTCGAGAGAACAATACGCCATCGCTGCGAGCGATGGAGACTACATTATTTGTAAAGCAAAAATAACATTTATTTGCTTGTTTTTAAATTAAAAGTTAAGAATTTGTCACAATATCTCCGGAACGCTAGACATGTTTGACACCTCTAACATATTTGGGCACATAGTACATCAATTATGAAGATGATACACCCAAACTTATCCTAGTGTTTGTGTGGAAAATTACGCTTAGAACTAGATTCTTCTCCGTTTTTAAGAAACAAACATTCTAGACGTGACTGTCTAAAAACAGTTATTAGTTTTCGCGAATTTAATTTTTTATATATTGCCTTTCACCCAAAATGGCGGTTGCCCTTCCTATTTAGGCGCATTTAGGCGGACCCTAATCCAACCGATCCTGAAATAAGCCTGATTAAAGTCGGTGTAAGATGGTTGCACCAGCTAATTACGTATTTTTAACGCAAAAATATTTGGTTGCGGTCTGTTTGGCGGGTGGCTAGCCGCCAATCGTGCCAGGCCCGCTGTAACTCACCCACCGCCATCACAACATAGCGGTTTATTTGCATATTTGCGTATTTAGCGCGTGTGTAGTGCAGGATGACAGTCTCGACAGATCTCCGCTAGCGGGTCATTGTCCTGCTCTACATGTACGACATCGGGATGGCACTAGTTGCATCTGTGCCAGGTGTTTCTGTTCGATCTATCGAAAGATGGAACCGCTTGTTTAAGAGCCACGGTAAGAGCTTGTCTCAAAGTGAGAGAACTAAGTCGTCCCGATGGCCACCAGAAGCTATTGCATTTGTAGAAGACTACATAAAGCTCCATCCATGTTTCTACCTGGAGGAATTACAGGCAGCGGTAAAGGAAAGGTTTAATGGAATGCTTAACGCATCCACACCTACGATCTGTAGACTGCCCCGCTTTGACCTCAATATTACCAGAAACGTACTTACGAAGCGCACGCGCGAAAGCGTGCCGGTAGAACTATCAGGTTTATATTGAAAACTACGTTCGCTATACAGCGGACCGGACCAATTAGTTTTTGTTGACGAAACTTCTAAAGATGGCCACGATGCGCTTTGAAAGTATGTGTGGTCCCGTAGGAATACACCGGCAATCAGGGCTGCCGAATATGGTATTTTCATTTATTAGCGCAGATAGAGCCTCATAAATAATGCCAGGATCTTGTCATTTGTATCTGCATAAATTATGTAATGTATTCGAGCAATAAATAAATAATGTGGTGCAACTTCAACGGGTATTAGACGTACTGTTACTCACACTAATTGACGCTATCGACTGTCGAAACGTCCCAGAAGTCACCATTCTCACGCAGAAACAAAATTGTTTCCAGCGTAGCGGACTGGAGACTGTTGCGCTCTTGAGCAAACGTGGTACGCGCCACGCTGAAAACCGCTCGACCTTGTTCGAGGTCGGCGGGATGCTGGAGATGAGGTCGTAGCGGGGCGTTCGCGCCTCGAGCCGGCGACGCTTCTCGAGACGCTGGACAAACGAGCCCTCTGGATCCTCGCCGCCGTCTTCCGCACCGTTCGTGAGATAGTATCATAAATTATGAGTGTGGAATAGTAATCTGGTATCATAAATAATGGTACGGTCTAAGCCACCGCTCATAAATTATGCAATAATATTTATAACAATTACTTGAGCGTCAATTTATTTTTCGGCTGCCCTGCCGGCAATAGTTAGCCTGCCGTTTACTAGAGGTGAAAGACGATCGGTCTTAGCCGCTTTTGACGTGGGCGCCTTTTTCGCGTGGGAGTCTACTACAGGAACCTTTGATCGTTTAGCTTTTCACGAGGCTTTCAGAACAAAAAATGCTCCGTACATTAATCCATGGCCGCTCCCGAGGTACTTGCAAGCAGTGGTTCGATGCTGTGACTCGCTATAGTTTTCATTTTGTTTTTCAGGTCCATTGTTATCCTAGATAACGCAAAAATCCACATGTACCGCGAGCAGGGCTGCCGAATATGGTATTTTCATTTATTAGCGCAGATAGAGCCTCATAAATAATGCCAGGATCTTGTCATTTGTATCTGCATAAATTATGTAATGTATTCGAGCAATAAATAAATAATGTGGTGCAACTTCAACGGGTATTAGACGTACTGTTACTCACACTAATTGACGCTATCGACTGTCGAAACGTCCCAGAAGTCACCATTCTCACGCAGAAACAAAATTGTTTCCAGCGTAGCGGACTGGAGACTGTTGCGCTCTTGAGCAAACGTGGTACGCGCCACGCTGAAAACCGCTCGACCTTGTTCGAGGTCGGCGGGATGCTGGAGATGAGGTCGTAGCGGGGCGTTCGCGCCTCGAGCCGGCGACGCTTCTCGAGACGCTGGACAAACGAGCCCTCTGGATCCTCGCCGCCGTCTTCCGCACCGTTCGTGAGATAGTATCATAAATTATGAGTGTGGAATAGTAATCTGGTATCATAAATAATGGTACGGTCTAAGCCACCGCTCATAAATTATGCAATAATATTTATAACAATTACTTGAGCGTCAATTTATTTTTCGGCTGCCCTGCCGGCAATAGTTAGCCTGCCGTTTACTAGAGGTGAAAGACGATCGGTCTTAGCCGCTTTTGACGTGGGCGTCTTTTTCGCGTGGGAGTCTACTACAGGAACCTTTGATCGTTTAGCTTTTCACGAGGCTTTCAGAACAAAAAATGCTCCGTACATTAATCCATGGCCGCTCCCGAGGTACTTGCAAGCAGTGGTTCGATGCTGTGACTCGCTATAGTTTTCATTTTGTTTTTCAGGTCCATTGTTATCCTAGATAACGCAAAAATCCACATGTACCGCGAGCAGGGCTGCCGAATATGGTATTTTCATTTATTAGCGCAGATAGAGCCTCATAAATAATGCCAGGATCTTGTCATTTGTATCTGCATAAATTATGTAATGTATTCGAGCAATAAATAAATAATGTGGTGCAACTTCAACGGGTATTAGACGTACTGTTACTCACACTAATTGACGCTATCGACTGTCGAAACGTCCCAGAAGTCACCATTCTCACGCAGAAACAAAATTGTTTCCAGCGTAGCGGACTGGAGACTGTTGCGCTCTTGAGCAAACGTGGTACGCGCCACGCTGAAAACCGCTCGACCTTGTTCGAGGTCGGCGGGATGCTGGAGATGAGGTCGTAGCGGGGCGTTCGCGCCTCGAGCCGGCGACGCTTCTCGAGACGCTGGACAAACGAGCCCTCTGGATCCTCGCCGCCGTCTTCCGCACCGTTCGTGAGATAGTATCATAAATTATGAGTGTGGAATAGTAATCTGGTATCATAAATAATGGTACGGTCTAAGCCACCGCTCATAAATTATGCAATAATATTTATAACAATTACTTGAGCGTCAATTTATTTTTCGGCTGCCCTGTCGGCAATAGTTAGCCTGCCGTTTACTAGAGGTGAAAGACGATCGGTCTTAGCCGCTTTTGACGTGGGCGCCTTTTTCGCGTGGGAGTCTACTACAGGAACCTTTGATCGTTTAGCTTTTCACGAGGCTTTCAGAACAAAAAAATGCTCCGTACATTAATCCATGGCCGCTCCCGAGGTACTTGCAAGCAGTGGTTAGATGCTGCGACTCGCTATAGTTTTCATTTTGTTTTTCAGGTCCATTGTTATCCTAGATAACGCAAAAATCCACATGTACCGCGAGCAGGGCTGCCGAATATGGTATTGTCATTTATTAGCGCAGATAGAGCCTCATAAATAATGCCAGGATCTTGTCATTTGTATCTGCATAAATTATGTAATGTATTCGAGCAATAAATAAATAATGTGGTGCAACTTCAACGGGGTATTAGACGTACTGTTACTCACACTAATTGACGCTATCGACTGTCGAAACGTCCCAGAAGTCACCATTCTCACGCAGAAACAAAATTGTTTCCAGCGTAGCGGACTGGAGACTGTTGCGCTCTTGAGCAAACGTGGTACGCGCCACGCTGAAAACCGCTCGACCTTGTTCGAGGTCGGCGGGATGCTGGAGATGAGGTCGTAGCGGGGCGTTCGCGCCTCGAGCCGGCGACGCTTCTCGAGACGCTGGACAAACGAGCCCTCTGGATCCTCGCCGCCGTCTTCCGCACCGTTCGTGAGATAGTATCATAAATTATGAGTGTGGAATAGTAATCTGGTATCATAAATAATGGTACGGTCTAAGCCACCGCTCATAAATTATGCAATAATATTTATAACAATTACTTGAGCGTCAATTTATTTTTCGGCTGCCCTGCCGGCAATAGTTAGCCTGCCGTTTACTAGAGGTGAAAGACGATCGGTCTTAGCCGCTTTTGACGTGGGCGCCTTTTTCGCGTGGGAGTCTACTACAGGAACCTTTGATCGTTTAGCTTTTCACGAGGCTTTCAGAACAAAAAAATGCTCCGTACATTAATCCATGGCCGCTCCCGAGGTACTTGCAAGCAGTGGTTAGATGCTGTGACTCGCTATAGTTTTCATTTTGTTTTTCAGGTCCATTGTTATCCTAGATAACGCAAAAATCCACATGTACCGCGAGCAGGGCTGCCGAATATGGTATTGTCATTTATTAGCGCAGATAGAGCCTCATAAATAATGCCAGGATCTTGTCATTTGTATCTGCATAAATTATGTAATGTATTCGAGCAATAAATAAATAATGTGGTGCAACTTCAACGGGGTATTAGACGTACTGTTACTCACACTAATTGACGCTATCGACTGTCGAAACGTCCCAGAAGTCACCATTCTCACGCAGAAACAAAATTGTTTCCAGCGTAGCGGACTGGAGACTGTTGCGCTCTTGAGCAAACGTGGTACGCGCCACGCTGAAAACCGCTCGACCTTGTTCGAGGTCGGCGGGATGCTGGAGATGAGGTCGTAGCGGGGCGTTCGCGCCTCGAGCCGGCGACGCTTCTCGAGACGCTGGACAAACGAGCCCTCTGGATCCTCGCCGCCGTCTTCCGCACCGTTCGTGAGATAGTATCATAAATTATGAGTGTGGAATAGTAATCTGGTATCATAAATAATGGTACGGTCTAAGCCACCGCTCATAAATTATGCAATAATATTTATAACAATTACTTGAGCGTCAATTTATTTTTCGGCTGCCCTGCCGGCAATAGTTAGCCTGCCGTTTACTAGAGGTGAAAGACGATCGGTCTTAGCCGCTTTTGACGTGGGCGCCTTTTTCGCGTGGGAGTCTACTACAGGAACCTTTGATCGTTTAGCTTTTCACGAGGCTTTCAGAACAAAAAAATGCTCCGTACATTAATCCATGGCCGCTCCCGAGGTACTTGCAAGCAGTGGTTCGATGCTGCGACTCGCTATAGTTTTCATTTTGTTTTTCAGGTCCATTGTTATCCTAGATAACGCAAAAATCCACATGTACCGCGAGCAGGGCTGCCGAATATGGTATTGTCATTTATTAGCGCAGATAGAGCCTCATAAATAATGCCAGGATCTTGTCATTTGTATCTGCATAAATTATGTAATGTATTCGAGCAATAAATAAATAATGTGGTGCAACTTCAACGGGGTATTAGACGTACTGTTACTCACACTAATTGACGCTATCGACTGTCGAAACGTCCCAGAAGTCACCATTCTCACGCAGAAACAAAATTGTTTCCAGCGTAGCGGACTGGAGACTGTTGCGCTCTTGAGCAAACGTGGTACGCGCCACGCTGAAAACCGCTCGACCTTGTTCGAGGTCGGCGGGATGCTGGAGATGAGGTCGTAGCGGGGCGTTCGCGCCTCGAGCCGGCGACGCTTCTCGAGACGCTGGACAAACGAGCCCTCTGGATCCTCGCCGCCGTCTTCCGCACCGTTCGTGAGATAGTATCATAAATTATGAGTGTGGAATAGTAATCTGGTATCATAAATAATGGTACGGTCTAAGCCACCGCTCATAAATTATGCAATAATATTTATAACAATTACTTGAGCGTCAATTTATTTTTCGGCTGCCCTGTCGGCAATAGTTAGCCTGCCGTTTACTAGAGGTGAAAGACGATCGGTCTTAGCCGCTTTTGACGTGGGCGCCTTTTTCGCGTGGGAGTCTACTACAGGAACCTTTGATCGTTTAGCTTTTCACGAGGCTTTCAGAACAAAAAAATGCTCCGTACATTAATCCATGGCCGCTCCCGAGGTACTTGCAAGCAGTGGTTAGATGCTGCGACTCGCTATAGTTTTCATTTTGTTTTTCAGGTCCATTGTTATCCTAGATAACGCAAAAATCCACATGTACCGCGAGCAGGGCTGCCGAATATGGTATTGTCATTTATTAGCGCAGATAGAGCCTCATAAATAATGCCAGGATCTTGTCATTTGTATCTGCATAAATTATGTAATGTATTCGAGCAATAAATAAATAATGTGGTGCAACTTCAACGGGGTATTAGACGTACTGTTACTCACACTAATTGACGCTATCGACTGTCGAAACGTCCCAGAAGTCACCATTCTCACGCAGAAACAAAATTGTTTCCAGCGTAGCGGACTGGAGACTGTTGCGCTCTTGAGCAAACGTGGTACGCGCCACGCTGAAAACCGCTCGACCTTGTTCGAGGTCGGCGGGATGCTGGAGATGAGGTCGTAGCGGGGCGTTCGCGCCTCGAGCCGGCGACGCTTCTCGAGACGCTGGACAAACGAGCCCTCTGGATCCTCGCCGCCGTCTTCCGCACCGTTCGTGAGATAGTATCATAAATTATGAGTGTGGAATAGTAATCTGGTATCATAAATAATGGTACGGTCTAAGCCACCGCTCATAAATTATGCAATAATATTTATAACAATTACTTGAGCGTCAATTTATTTTTCGGCTGCCCTGCCGGCAATAGTTAGCCTGCCGTTTACTAGAGGTGAAAGACGATCGGTCTTAGCCGCTTTTGACGTGTGCGCCTTTTCACGTGGGAGTCTACTACAGGAACCTTTGATCGTTTAGCTTTTCACGAGGCTTTCAGAACAAAAAAATGCTCCGTACATTAATCCATGGCCGCTCCCGAGGTACTTGCAAGCAGTGGTTAGATGCTGTGACTCGCTATAGTTTTCATTTTGTTTTTCAGGTCCATTGTTATCCTAGATAACGCAAAAATCCACATGTACCGCGAGCAGGGCTGCCGAATATGGTATTGTCATTTATTAGCGCAGATAGAGCCTCATAAATAATGCCAGGATCTTGTCATTTGTATCTGCATAAATTATGTAATGTATTCGAGCAATAAATAAATAATGTGGTGCAACTTCAACGGGGTATTAGACGTACTGTTACTCACACTAATTGACGCTATCGACT
Organism: Phytophthora sojae; assembly: GCF_000149755.1. Classification (NCBI taxonomy): domain Eukaryota; phylum Oomycota; class Peronosporomycetes; order Peronosporales; family Peronosporaceae; genus Phytophthora; species Phytophthora sojae. The sequence continues at coordinate 13,369,245 of NW_009258115.1, forward strand.
GTCGAAACGTCCCAGAAGTCACCATTCTCACGCAGAAACAAAATTGTTTCCAGCGTAGCGGACTGGAGACTGTTGCGCTCTTGAGCAAACGTGGTACGCGCCACGCTGAAAACCGCTCGACCTTGTTCGAGGTCGGCGGGATGCTGGAGATGAGGTCGTAGCGGGGCGTTCGCGCCTCGAGCCGGCGACGCTTCTCGAGACGCTGGACAAACGAGCCCTCTGGATCCTCGCCGCCGTCTTCCGCACCGTTCGTGAGATAGTATCATAAATTATGAGTGTGGAATAGTAATCTGGTATCATAAATAATGGTACGGTCTAAGCCACCGCTCATAAATTATGCAATAATATTTATAACAATTACTTGAGCGTCAATTTATTTTTCGGCTGCCCTGACCGCGACCTTGAAGAATTGGTGCATTCGCGTGGTAGTATCCTACTGTTCTTGCCTCCGTACCCCCCCCCCCAACTAAATCCTATCGAGGTTGGGGTATCTCTACCCAAGCGCTGGATCACTCAGCACGCTCCACTCGCATTTCACGCCATTCACGATGCCACCGCCATGCCCGAGGCCGCCCACATGACCGATGCCCCCGCCATGCCCGAAACGGACGCCGTGCCCGAGGATCCCATCATGGCCGACTCGACTACTCCATGCATGGCCCTGGTAAACCCACTAAGCATGCTACGCCCGCGGTCCCCTACCTACCCGGCACCGCCTACATCCCGGCGGCTCTTAATATGCCTGGGACGGACGGCACGCTCCCCGGCCTCGACATGTCCGACTTGATCATCGCGTGCTTGGCCCTGATAACCCAGGAAGGGTGGCACGCCGAGTGTGAGCATAGCAGTTCAAACGGCTTGATGTATTGCTCCGTTAATCTAATGTAAGCTAAAACTATCCTGAGCTGCGGTCGTCCGCCGATCTACGAGCCTCGCTGGGAGCTACGACAGGCTTTCCATGTGGGGCTGGTCGAGACCCGAAAGCGCGTTGTACATGTCCAGCTTCTGAGCGACCGCGGCCATGCCGTCCACGCAAGGCCTCTAGAGAGGCGCGGGCATGCCGTCAGTGCCGAAGTTGTCGATCGCCACGAACGTGCGCTCCGTATCGGGCTTGGCGGGGACTGCAAGCGTATTGTCCAAGTCGATGTAGTAGAGGATCGGTATGCAGCCCGAGTCGGGCTGATCGGTGGCCGCGTGCATGAGATCCGCTCCGGGCCGGACTGGTCCGCGAGCATGCAGTCCATTCCGGGCTTGATCAAAGCCGTGGACGTGCCGTCCGTATTGGGGGTGCTTTGGGTCCGCGGGCATGGGGTCCGTGTCGAGCAGATCGGGGGCCGCGGGTCTGCCATCCGTGCCGTGATGGTCTGGGTCCGCGAGCGTGCTGCTCGCGCAGGGCTGGTCGGGGACCACGGGCGTGCTGAACTAGACGAGGTCGTCTGGTGCCGGGTATGTTGGGGGCTTCGATCGTGGATTGCTTGCCGGGACCATCCGGGACTGCACACAGGCTCACTGAGCCGAGCTTGGGGAGGACACCGAGCATGCTGTCCGTGCCGGGTACTTCGGGGACCTTGGCCATGCCGTCCGTGTCGTCCATGTCGTCCATGTCGGGGGCCTTGGCCATGCCGTCCGTGTCGGGGGCCTTGGGCATATTGTCCGTGGCGTCGGTGCCGGGCATGGCGGGGGCTGTCGGCATGGCGTCGGTGACGGGCATGTCCGGGCCCGCGAGCATGCCGCCCCAGTAGACAGCAGCAATTTGGGTTCGGTAGAGGTCGGATGAGAGGACGCAGGGAGCCGGGCGCGATCACGACATTGTAGGCGCTTGAGTGCTTGTCAGCATTTTTAGAAATGAGCTTTCGATGCGGGGCGGCGGCGAGCTTTGGTTCCGTTCATATGCCCACGAAGACGCCTCTAGATTCCGAACTACTCAGGGGGGAAATTGTAAGCAAATCTATTGGTTATTTCAGGAGTAATTGGCGATCATTGGTGGAATCGTTTGAATACGTGCGATGATTGGTGGAATTGCTTGATGGCAGCAGGAACCGCTCAAGCAGGATGGCGCGAAAGGTGATGAAGATGTGCACGTTGAAAATTTGCGCGTTGGAGTGATAGCGTGACGTGCATAGCGTAGCTTAAGTGTGGAAGTCGTAAATGGCAGTAGTGCCACAAA
>NW_009258115.1:13371511-13391543 GCF_000149755.1 Phytophthora sojae
AAAGACGATCGGTCTTAGCCGCTTTTGACGTGGGCGCCTTTTTCGCGTGGGAGTCTACTACAGGAACCTTTGATCGTTTAGCTTTTCACGAGGCTTTCAGAACAAAAAAATGCTCCGTACATTAATCCATGGCCGCTCCCGAGGTACTTGCAAGCAGTGGTTAGATGCTGCGACTCGCTATAGTTTTCATTTTGTTTTTCAGGTCCATTGTTATCCTAGATAACGCAAAAATCCACATGTACCGCGAGCAGGGCTGCCGAATATGGTATTGTCATTTATTAGCGCAGATAGAGCCTCATAAATAATGCCAGGATCTTGTCATTTGTATCTGCATAAATTATGTAATGTATTCGAGCAATAAATAAATAATGTGGTGCAACTTCAACGGGTATTAGACGTACTGTTACTCACACTAATTGACGCTATCGACTGTCGAAACGTCCCAGAAGTCACCATTCTCACGCAGAAACAAAATTGTTTCCAGCGTAGCGGACTGGAGACTGTTGCGCTCTTGAGCAAACGTGGTACGCGCCACGCTGAAAACCGCTCGACCTTGTTCGAGGTCGGCGGGATGCTGGAGATGAGGTCGTAGCGGGGCGTTCGCGCCTCGAGCCGGCGACGCTTCTCGAGACGCTGGACAAACGAGCCCTCTGGATCCTCGCCGCCGTCTTCCGCACCGTTCGTGAGATAGTATCATAAATTATGAGTGTGGAATAGTAATCTGGTATCATAAATAATGGTACGGTCTAAGCCACCGCTCATAAATTATGCAATAATATTTATAACAATTACTTGAGCGTCAATTTATTTTTCGGCTGCCCTGCCGGCAATAGTTAGCCTGCCGTTTACTAGAGGTGAAAGACGATCGGTCTTAGCCGCTTTTGACGTGGGCGCCTTTTTCGCGTGGGAGTCTACTACAGGAACCTTTGATCGTTTAGCTTTTCACGAGGCTTTCAGAACAAAAAAATGCTCCGTACATTAATCCATGGCCGCTCCCGAGGTACTTGCAAGCAGTGGTTCGATGCTGCGACTCGCTATAGTTTTCATTTTGTTTTTCAGGTCCATTGTTATCCTAGATAACGCAAAAATCCACATGTACCGCGAGCAGGGCTGCCGAATATGGTATTTTTATTTATTAGCGCAGATAGAGCCTCATAAATAATGCCAGGATCTTGTCATTTGTATCTGCATAAATTATGTAATGTATTTGAGCAATAAATAAATAATGTGGTGCAACTTCAACGGGTATTAGACGTACTGTTACTCACACTAATTGACGCTATCGACTGTCGAAACGTCCCAGAAGTCACCATTCTCACGCAGAAACAAAATTGTTTCCAGCGTAGCGGACTGGAGACTGTTGCGCTCTTGAGCAAACGTGGTACGCGCCACGCTGAAAACCGCTCGACCTTGTTCGAGGTCGGCGGGATGCTGGAGATGAGGTCGTAGCGGGGCGTTCGCGCCTCGAGCCGGCGACGCTTCTCGAGACGCTGGACAAACGAGCCCTCTGGATCCTCGCCGCCGTCTTCCGCACCGTTCGTGAGATAGTATCATAAATTATGAGTGTGGAATAGTAATCTGGTATCATAAATAATGGTACGGTCTAAGCCACCGCTCATAAATTATGCAATAATATTTATAACAATTACTTGAGCGTCAATTTATTTTTCGGCTGCCCTGCCGGCAATAGTTAGCCTGCCGTTTACTAGAGGTGAAAGACGATCGGTCTTAGCCGCTTTTGACGTGGGCGCCTTTTTCGCGTGGGAGTCTACTACAGGAACCTTTGATCGTTTAGCTTTTCACGAGGCTTTCAGAACAAAAAAATGCTCCGTACATTAATCCATGGCCGCTCCCGAGGTACTTGCAAGCAGTGGTTCGATGCTGCGACTCGCTATAGTTTTCATTTTGTTTTTCAGGTCCATTGTTATCCTAGATAACGCAAAAATCCACATGTACCGCGAGCAGGGCTGCTGAATATGGTATTGTCATTTATTAGCGCAGATAGAGCCTCATAAATAATGCCAGGATCTTGTCATTTGTATCTGCATAAATTATGTAATGTATTCGAGCAATAAATAAATAATGTGGTGCAACTTCAACGGGGTATTAGACGTACTGTTACTCACACTAATTGACGCTATCGACTGTCGAAACGTCCCAGAAGTCACCATTCTCACGCAGAAACAAAATTGTTTCCAGCGTAGCGGACTGGAGACTGTTGCGCTCTTGAGCAAACGTGGTACGCGCCACGCTGAAAACCGCTCGACCTTGTTCGAGGTCGGCGGGATGCTGGAGATGAGGTCGTAGCGGGGCGTTCGCGCCTCGAGCCGGCGACGCTTCTCGAGACGCTGGACAAACGAGCCCTCTGGATCCTCGCCGCCGTCTTCCGCACCGTTCGTGAGATAGTATCATAAATTATGAGTGTGGAATAGTAATCTGGTATCATAAATAATGGTACGGTCTAAGCCACCGCTCATAAATTATGCAATAATATTTATAACAATTACTTGAGCGTCAATTTATTTTTCGGCTGCCCTGCCGGCAATAGTTAGCCTGCCGTTTACTAGAGGTGAAAGACGATCGGTCTTAGCCGCTTTTGACGTGTGCGCCTTTTCACGTGGGAGTCTACTACAGGAACCTTTGATCGTTTAGCTTTTCACGAGGCTTTCAGAACAAAAAAATGCTCCGTACATTAATCCATGGCCGCTCCCGAGGTACTTGCAAGCAGTGGTTAGATGCTGCGACTCGCTATAGTTTTCATTTTGTTTTTCAGGTCCATTGTTATCCTAGATAACGCAAAAATCCACATGTACCGCGAGCAGGGCTGCCGAATATGGTATTGTCATTTATTAGCGCAGATAGAGCCTCATAAATAATGCCAGGATCTTGTCATTTGTATCTGCATAAATTATGTAATGTATTCGAGCAATAAATAAATAATGTGGTGCAACTTCAACGGGGTATTAGACGTACTGTTACTCACACTAATTGACGCTATCGACTGTCGAAACGTCCCAGAAGTCACCATTCTCACGCAGAAACAAAATTGTTTCCAGCGTAGCGGACTGGAGACTGTTGCGCTCTTGAGCAAACGTGGTACGCGCCACGCTGAAAACCGCTCGACCTTGTTCGAGGTCGGCGGGATGCTGGAGATGAGGTCGTAGCGGGGCGTTCGCGCCTCGAGCCGGCGACGCTTCTCGAGACGCTGGACAAACGAGCCCTCTGGATCCTCGCCGCCGTCTTCCGCACCGTTCGTGAGATAGTATCATAAATTATGAGTGTGGAATAGTAATCTGGTATCATAAATAATGGTACGGTCTAAGCCACCGCTCATAAATTATGCAATAATATTTATAACAATTACTTGAGCGTCAATTTATTTTTCGGCTGCCCTGCCGGCAATAGTTAGCCTGCCGTTTACTAGAGGTGAAAGACGATCGGTCTTAGCCGCTTTTGACGTGGGCGCCTTTTTCGCGTGGGAGTCTACTACAGGAACCTTTGATCGTTTAGCTTTTCACGAGGCTTTCAGAACAAAAAAATGCTCCGTACATTAATCCATGGCCGCTCCCGAGGTACTTGCAAGCAGTGGTTCGATGCTGCGACTCGCTATAGTTTTCATTTTGTTTTTCAGGTCCATTGTTATCCTAGATAACGCAAAAATCCACATGTACCGCGAGCAGGGCTGCCGAATATGTATTGTCATTTATTAGCGCAGATAGAGCCTCATAAATAATGCCAGGATCTTGTCATTTGTATCTGCATAAATTATGTAATGTATTCGAGCAATAAATAAATAATGTGGTGCAACTTCAACGGGGTATTAGACGTACTGTTTCTCACACTAATTGACGCTATCGACTGTCGAAACGTCCCAGAAGTCACCATTCTCACGCAGAAACAAAATTGTTTCCAGCGTAGCGGACTGGAGACTGTTGCGCTCTTGAGCAAACGTGGTACGCGCCACGCTGAAAACCGCTCGACCTTGTTCGAGGTCGGCGGGATGCTGGAGATGAGGTCGTAGCGGGGCGTTCGCGCCTCGAGCCGGCGACGCTTCTCGAGACGCTGGACAAACGAGCCCTCTGGATCCTCGCCGCCGTCTTCCGCACCGTTCGTGAGATAGTATCATAAATTATGAGTGTGGAATAGTAATCTGGTATCATAAATAATGGTACGGTCTAAGCCACCGCTCATAAATTATGCAATAATATTTATAACAATTACTTGAGCGTCAATTTATTTTTCGGCTGCCCTGCCGGCAATAGTTAGCCTGCCGTTTACTAGAGGTGAAAGACGATCGGTCTTAGCCGCTTTTGACGTGGGCGCCTTTTTCGCGTGGGAGTCTACTACAGGAACCTTTGATCGTTTAGCTTTTCACGAGGCTTTCAGAACAAAAAAATGCTCCGTACATTAATCCATGGCCGCTCCCGAGGTACTTGCAAGCAGTGGTTCGATGCTGTGACTCGCTATAGTTTTCATTTTGTTTTTCAGGTCCATTGTTATCCTAGATAACGCAAAAATCCACATGTACCGCGAGCAGGGCTGCCGAATATGTATTGTCATTTATTAGCGCAGATAGAGCCTCATAAATAATGCCAGGATCTTGTCATTTGTATCTGCATAAATTATGTAATGTATTCGAGCAATAAATAAATAATGTGGTGCAACTTCAACGGGGTATTAGACGTACTGTTACTCACACTAATTGACGCTATCGACTGTCGAAACGTCCCAGAAGTCACCATTCTCACGCAGAAACAAAATTGTTTCCAGCGTAGCGGACTGGAGACTGTTGCGCTCTTGAGCAAACGTGGTACGCGCCACGCTGAAAACCGCTCGACCTTGTTCGAGGTCGGCGGGATGCTGGAGATGAGGTCGTAGCGGGGCGTTCGCGCCTCGAGCCGGCGACGCTTCTCGAGACGCTGGACAAACGAGCCCTCTGGATCCTCGCCGCCGTCTTCCGCACCGTTCGTGAGATAGTATCATAAATTATGAGTGTGGAATAGTAATCTGGTATCATAAATAATGGTACGGTCTAAGCCACCGCTCATAAATTATGCAATAATATTTATAACAATTACTTGAGCGTCAATTTATTTTTCGGCTGCCCTGCCGGCAATAGTTAGCCTGCCGTTTACTAGAGGTGAAAGACGATCGGTCTTAGCCGCTTTTGACGTGGGCGCCTTTTTCGCGTGGGAGTCTACTACAGGAACCTTTGATCGTTTAGCTTTTCACGAGGCTTTCAGAACAAAAAAATGCTCCGTACATTAATCCATGGCCGCTCCCGAGGTACTTGCAAGCAGTGGTTCGATGCTGCGACTCGCTATAGTTTTCATTTTGTTTTTCAGGTCCATTGTTATCCTAGATAACGCAAAAATCCACATGTACCGCGAGCAGGGCTGCCGAATATGGTATTGTCATTTATTAGCGCAGATAGAGCCTCATAAATAATGCCAGGATCTTGTCATTTGTATCTGCATAAATTATGTAATGTATTCGAGCAATAAATAAATAATGTGGTGCAACTTCAACGGGTATTAGACGTACTGTTACTCACACTAATTGACGCTATCGACTGTCGAAACGTCCCAGAAGTCACCATTCTCACGCAGAAACAAAATTGTTTCCAGCGTAGCGGACTGGAGACTGTTGCGCTCTTGAGCAAACGTGGTACGCGCCACGCTGAAAACCGCTCGACCTTGTTCGAGGTCGGCGGGATGCTGGAGATGAGGTCGTAGCGGGGCGTTCGCGCCTCGAGCCGGCGACGCTTCTCGAGACGCTGGACAAACGAGCCCTCTGGATCCTCGCCGCCGTCTTCCGCACCGTTCGTGAGATAGTATCATAAATTATGAGTGTGGAATAGTAATCTGGTATCATAAATAATGGTACGGTCTAAGCCACCGCTCATAAATTATGCAATAATATTTATAACAATTACTTGAGCGTCAATTTATTTTTTGGCTGCCCTGCCGGCAATAGTTAGCCTGTCGTTTACTAGAGGTGAAAGACGATCGGTCTTAGCCGCTTTTGACGTGGGCGCCTTTTTCGCGTGGGAGTCTACTACAGGAACCTTTGATCGTTTAGCTTTTCACGAGGCTTTCAGAACAAAAAATGCTCCGTACATTAATCCATGGCCGCTCCCGAGGTACTTGCAAGCAGTGGTTCGATGCTGTGACTCGCTATAGTTTTCATTTTGTTTTTCAGGTCCATTGTTATCCTAGATAACGCAAAAATCCACATGTACCGCGAGCAGGGCTGCCGAATATGGTATTTTCATTTATTAGCGCAGATAGAGCCTCATAAATAATGCCAGGATCTTGTCATTTGTATCTGCATAAATTATGTAATGTATTCGAGCAATAAATAAATAATGTGGTGCAACTTCAACGGGTATTAGACGTACTGTTACTCACACTAATTGACGCTATCGACTGTCGAAACGTCCCAGAAGTCACCATTCTCACGCAGAAACAAAATTGTTTCCAGCGTAGCGGACTGGAGACTGTTGCGCTCTTGAGCAAACGTGGTACGCGCCACGCTGAAAACCGCTCGACCTTGTTCGAGGTCGGCGGGATGCTGGAGATGAGGTCGTAGCGGGGCGTTCGCGCCTCGAGCCGGCGACGCTTCTCGAGACGCTGGACAAACGAGCCCTCTGGATCCTCGCCGCCGTCTTCCGCACCGTTCGTGAGATAGTATCATAAATTATGAGTGTGGAATAGTAATCTGGTATCATAAATAATGGTACGGTCTAAGCCACCGCTCATAAATTATGCAATAATATTTATAACAATTACTTGAGCGTCAATTTATTTTTCGGCTGCCCTGCCGGCAATAGTTAGCCTGCCGTTTACTAGAGGTGAAAGACGATCGGTCTTAGCCGCTTTTGACGTGGGCGCCTTTTTCGCGTGGGAGTCTACTACAGGAACCTTTGATCGTTTAGCTTTTCACGAGGCTTTCAGAACAAAAAAATGCTCCGTACATTAATCCATGGCCGCTCCCGAGGTACTTGCAAGCAGTGGTTAGATGCTGCGACTCGCTATAGTTTTCATTTTGTTTTTCAGGTCCATTGTTATCCTAGATAACGCAAAAATCCACATGTACCGCGAGCAGGGCTGCCGAATATGGTATTGTCATTTATTAGCGCAGATAGAGCCTCATAAATAATGCCAGGATCTTGTCATTTGTATCTGCATAAATTATGTAATGTATTCGAGCAATAAATAAATAATGTGGTGCAACTTCAACGGGTATTAGACGTACTGTTACTCACACTAATTGACGCTATCGACTGTCGAAACGTCCCAGAAGTCACCATTCTCACGCAGAAACAAAATTGTTTCCAGCGTAGCGGACTGGAGACTGTTGCGCTCTTGAGCAAACGTGGTACGCGCCACGCTGAAAACCGCTCGACCTTGTTCGAGGTCGGCGGGATGCTGGAGATGAGGTCGTAGCGGGGCGTTCGCGCCTCGAGCCGGCGACGCTTCTCGAGACGCTGGACAAACGAGCCCTCTGGATCCTCGCCGCCGTCTTCCGCACCGTTCGTGAGATAGTATCATAAATTATGAGTGTGGAATAGTAATCTGGTATCATAAATAATGGTACGGTCTAAGCCACCGCTCATAAATTATGCAATAATATTTATAACAATTACTTGAGCGTCAATTTATTTTTCGGCTGCCCTGCCGGCAATAGTTAGCCTGCCGTTTACTAGAGGTGAAAGACGATCGGTCTTAGCCGCTTTTGACGTGGGCGCCTTTTTCGCGTGGGAGTCTACTACAGGAACCTTTGATCGTTTAGCTTTTCACGAGGCTTTCAGAACAAAAAAATGCTCCGTACATTAATCCATGGCCGCTCCCGAGGTACTTGCAAGCAGTGGTTAGATGCTGCGACTCGCTATAGTTTTCATTTTGTTTTTCAGGTCCATTGTTATCCTAGATAACGCAAAAATCCACATGTACCGCGAGCAGGGCTGCTGAATATGGTATTGTCATTTATTAGCGCAGATAGAGCCTCATAAATAATGCCAGGATCTTGTCATTTGTATCTGCATAAATTATGTAATGTATTCGAGCAATAAATAAATAATGTGGTGCAACTTCAACGGGTATTAGACGTACTGTTACTCACACTAATTGACGCTATCGACTGTCGAAACGTCCCAGAAGTTGAGCAAACGTGGTACGCGCCACGCTGAAAACCGCTCGACCTTGTTCGAGGTCGGCGGGATGCTGGAGATGAGGTCGTAGCGGGGCGTTCGCGCCTCGAGCCGGCGACGCTTCTCGAGACGCTGGACAAACGAGCCCTCTGGATCCTCGCCGCCGTCTTCCGCACCGTTCGTGAGATAGTATCATAAATTATGAGTGTGGAATAGTAATCTGGTATCATAAATAATGGTACGGTCTAAGCCACCGCTCATAAATTATGCAATAATATTTATAACAATTACTTGAGCGTCAATTTATTTTTCGGCTGCCCTGCCGGCAATAGTTAGCCTGCCGTTTACTAGAGGTGAAAGACGATCGGTCTTAGCCGCTTTTGACGTGGGCGCCTTTTTCGCGTGGGAGTCTACTACAGGAACCTTTGATCGTTTAGCTTTTCACGAGGCTTTCAGAACAAAAAAATGCTCCGTACATTAATCCATGGCCGCTCCCGAGGTACTTGCAAGCAGTGGTTAGATGCTGTGACTCGCTATAGTTTTCATTTTGTTTTTCAGGTCCATTGTTATCCTAGATAACGCAAAAATCCACATGTACCGCGAGCAGGGCTGCCGAATATGGTATTGTCATTTATTAGCGCAGATAGAGCCTCATAAATAATGCCAGGATCTTGTCATTTGTATCTGCATAAATTATGTAATGTATTCGAGCAATAAATAAATAATGTGGTGCAACTTCAACGGGGTATTAGACGTACTGTTACTCACACTAATTGACGCTATCGACTGTCGAAACGTCCCAGAAGTCACCATTCTCACGCAGAAACAAAATTGTTTCCAGCGTAGCGGACTGGAGACTGTTGCGCTCTTGAGCAAACGTGGTACGCGCCACGCTGAAAACCGCTCGACCTTGTTCGAGGTCGGCGGGATGCTGGAGATGAGGTCGTAGCGGGGCGTTCGCGCCTCGAGCCGGCGACGCTTCTCGAGACGCTGGACAAACGAGCCCTCTGGATCCTCGCCGCCGTCTTCCGCACCGTTCGTGAGATAGTATCATAAATTATGAGTGTGGAATAGTAATCTGGTATCATAAATAATGGTACGGTCTAAGCCACCGCTCATAAATTATGCAATAATATTTATAACAATTACTTGAGCGTCAATTTATTTTTCGGCTGCCCTGTCGGCAATAGTTAGCCTGCCGTTTACTAGAGGTGAAAGACGATCGGTCTTAGCCGCTTTTGACGTGGGCGCCTTTTTCGCGTGGGAGTCTACTACAGGAACCTTTGATCGTTTAGCTTTTCACGAGGCTTTCAGAACAAAAAAATGCTCCGTACATTAATCCATGGCCGCTCCCGAGGTACTTGCAAGCAGTGGTTAGATGCTGTGACTCGCTATAGTTTTCATTTTGTTTTTCAGGTCCATTGTTATCCTAGATAACGCAAAAATCCACATGTACCGCGAGCAGGGCTGCCGAATATGTATTGTCATTTATTAGCGCAGATAGAGCCTCATAAATAATGCCAGGATCTTGTCATTTGTATCTGCATAAATTATGTAATGTATTCGAGCAATAAATAAATAATGTGGTGCAACTTCAACGGGGTATTAGACGTACTGTTACTCACACTAATTGACGCTATCGACTGTCGAAACGTCCCAGAAGTCACCATTCTCACGCAGAAACAAAATTGTTTCCAGCGTAGCGGACTGGAGACTGTTGCGCTCTTGAGCAAACGTGGTACGCGCCACGCTGAAAACCGCTCGACCTTGTTCGAGGTCGGCGGGATGCTGGAGATGAGGTCGTAGCGGGGCGTTCGCGCCTCGAGCCGGCGACGCTTCTCGAGACGCTGGACAAACGAGCCCTCTGGATCCTCGCCGCCGTCTTCCGCACCGTTCGTGAGATAGTATCATAAATTATGAGTGTGGAATAGTAATCTGGTATCATAAATAATGGTACGGTCTAAGCCACCGCTCATAAATTATGCAATAATATTTATAACAATTACTTGAGCGTCAATTTATTTTTCGGCTGCCCTGCCGGCAATAGTTAGCCTGCCGTTTACTAGAGGTGAAAGACGATCGGTCTTAGCCGCTTTTGACGTGGGCGCCTTTTTCGCGTGGGAGTCTACTACAGGAACCTTTGATCGTTTAGCTTTTCACGAGGCTTTCAGAACAAAAAAATGCTCCGTACATTAATCCATGGCCGCTCCCGAGGTACTTGCAAGCAGTGGTTCGATGCTGCGACTCGCTATAGTTTTCATTTTGTTTTTCAGGTCCATTGTTATCCTAGATAACGCAAAAATCCACATGTACCGCGAGCAGGGCTGCCGAATATGGTATTGTCATTTATTAGCGCAGATAGAGCCTCATAAATAATGCCAGGATCTTGTCATTTGTATCTGCATAAATTATGTAATGTATTCGAGCAATAAATAAATAATGTGGTGCAACTTCAACGGGTATTAGACGTACTGTTACTCACACTAATTGACGCTATCGACTGTCGAAACGTCCCAGAAGTCACCATTCTCACGCAGAAACAAAATTGTTTCCAGCGTAGCGGACTGGAGACTGTTGCGCTCTTGAGCAAACGTGGTACGCGCCACGCTGAAAACCGCTCGACCTTGTTCGAGGTCGGCGGGATGCTGGAGATGAGGTCGTAGCGGGGCGTTCGCGCCTCGAGCCGGCGACGCTTCTCGAGACGCTGGACAAACGAGCCCTCTGGATCCTCGCCGCCGTCTTCCGCACCGTTCGTGAGATAGTATCATAAATTATGAGTGTGGAATAGTAATCTGGTATCATAAATAATGGTACGGTCTAAGCCACCGCTCATAAATTATGCAATAATATTTATAACAATTACTTGAGCGTCAATTTATTTTTCGGCTGCCCTGCCGGCAATAGTTAGCCTGCCGTTTACTAGAGGTGAAAGACGATCGGTCTTAGCCGCTTTTGACGTGGGCGCCTTTTTCGCGTGGGAGTCTACTACAGGAACCTTTGATCGTTTAGCTTTTCACGAGGCTTTCAGAACAAAAAAATGCTCCGTACATTAATCCATGGCCGCTCCCGAGGTACTTGCAAGCAGTGGTTAGATGCTGTGACTCGCTATAGTTTTCATTTTGTTTTTCAGGTCCATTGTTATCCTAGATAACGCAAAAATCCACATGTACCGCGAGCAGGGCTGCCGAATATGGTATTGTCATTTATTAGCGCAGATAGAGCCTCATAAATAATGCCAGGATCTTGTCATTTGTATCTGCATAAATTATGTAATGTATTCGAGCAATAAATAAATAATGTGGTGCAACTTCAACGGGGTATTAGACGTACTGTTACTCACACTAATTGACGCTATCGACTGTCGAAACGTCCCAGAAGTCACCATTCTCACGCAGAAACAAAATTGTTTCCAGCGTAGCGGACTGGAGACTGTTGCGCTCTTGAGCAAACGTGGTACGCGCCACGCTGAAAACCGCTCGACCTTGTTCGAGGTCGGCGGGATGCTGGAGATGAGGTCGTAGCGGGGCGTTCGCGCCTCGAGCCGGCGACGCTTCTCGAGACGCTGGACAAACGAGCCCTCTGGATCCTCGCCGCCGTCTTCCGCACCGTTCGTGAGATAGTATCATAAATTATGAGTGTGGAATAGTAATCTGGTATCATAAATAATGGTACGGTCTAAGCCACCGCTCATAAATTATGCAATAATATTTATAACAATTACTTGAGCGTCAATTTATTTTTCGGCTGCCCTGCCGGCAATAGTTAGCCTGCCGTTTACTAGAGGTGAAAGACGATCGGTCTTAGCCGCTTTTGACGTGGGCGCCTTTTTCGCGTGGGAGTCTACTACAGGAACCTTTGATCGTTTAGCTTTTCACGAGGCTTTCAGAACAAAAAAATGCTCCGTACATTAATCCATGGCCGCTCCCGAGGTACTTGCAAGCAGTGGTTCGATGCTGCGACTCGCTATAGTTTTCATTTTGTTTTTCAGGTCCATTGTTATCCTAGATAACGCAAAAATCCACATGTACCGCGAGCAGGGCTGCCGAATATGTATTGTCATTTATTAGCGCAGATAGAGCCTCATAAATAATGCCAGGATCTTGTCATTTGTATCTGCATAAATTATGTAATGTATTCGAGCAATAAATAAATAATGTGGTGCAACTTCAACGGGGTATTAGACGTACTGTTACTCACACTAATTGACGCTATCGACTGTCGAAACGTCCCAGAAGTCACCATTCTCACGCAGAAACAAAATTGTTTCCAGCGTAGCGGACTGGAGACTGTTGCGCTCTTGAGCAAACGTGGTACGCGCCACGCTGAAAACCGCTCGACCTTGTTCGAGGTCGGCGGGATGCTGGAGATGAGGTCGTAGCGGGGCGTTCGCGCCTCGAGCCGGCGACGCTTCTCGAGACGCTGGACAAACGAGCCCTCTGGATCCTCGCCGCCGTCTTCCGCACCGTTCGTGAGATAGTATCATAAATTATGAGTGTGGAATAGTAATCTGGTATCATAAATAATGGTACGGTCTAAGCCACCGCTCATAAATTATGCAATAATATTTATAACAATTACTTGAGCGTCAATTTATTTTTCGGCTGCCCTGCCGGCAATAGTTAGCCTGCCGTTTACTAGAGGTGAAAGACGATCGGTCTTAGCCGCTTTTGACGTGGGCGTCTTTTTCGCGTGGGAGTCTACTACAGGAACCTTTGATCGTTTAGCTTTTCACGAGGCTTTCAGAACAAAAAATGCTCCGTACATTAATCCATGGCCGCTCCCGAGGTACTTGCAAGCAGTGGTTCGATGCTGTGACTCGCTATAGTTTTCATTTTGTTTTTCAGGTCCATTGTTATCCTAGATAACGCAAAAATCCACATGTACCGCGAGCAGGGCTGCCGAATATGGTATTGTCATTTATTAGCGCAGATAGAGCCTCATAAATAATGCCAGGATCTTGTCATTTGTATCTGCATAAATTATGTAATGTATTCGAGCAATAAATAAATAATGTGGTGCAACTTCAACGGGTATTAGACGTACTGTTACTCACACTAATTGACGCTATCGACTGTCGAAACGTCCCAGAAGTCACCATTCTCACGCAGAAACAAAATTGTTTCCAGCGTAGCGGACTGGAGACTGTTGCGCTCTTGAGCAAACGTGGTACGCGCCACGCTGAAAACTGCTCGACCTTGTTCGAGGTCGGCGGGATGCTGGAGATGAGGTCGTAGCGGGGCGTTCGCGCCTCGAGCCGGCGACGCTTCTCGAGACGCTGGACAAACGAGCCCTCTGGATCCTCGCCGCCGTCTTCCGCACCGTTCGTGAGATAGTATCATAAATTATGAGTGTGGAATAGTAATCTGGTATCATAAATAATGGTACGGTCTAAGCCACCGCTCATAAATTATGCAATAATATTTATAACAATTACTTGAGCGTCAATTTATTTTTCGGCTGCCCTGCCGGCAATAGTTAGCCTGCCGTTTACTAGAGGTGAAAGACGATCGGTCTTAGCCGCTTTTGACGTGGGCGCCTTTTTCGCGTGGGAGTCTACTACAGGAACCTTTGATCGTTTAGCTTTTCACGAGGCTTTCAGAACAAAAAAATGCTCCGTACATTAATCCATGGCCGCTCCCGAGGTACTTGCAAGCAGTGGTTCGATGCTGCGACTCGCTATAGTTTTCATTTTGTTTTTCAGGTCCATTGTTATCCTAGATAACGCAAAAATCCACATGTACCGCGAGCAGGGCTGCCGAATATGTATTGTCATTTATTAGCGCAGATAGAGCCTCATAAATAATGCCAGGATCTTGTCATTTGTATCTGCATAAATTATGTAATGTATTCGAGCAATAAATAAATAATGTGGTGCAACTTCAACGGGTATTAGACGTACTGTTACTCACACTAATTGACGCTATCGACTGTCGAAACGTCCCAGAAGTCACCATTCTCACGCAGAAACAAAATTGTTTCCAGCGTAGCGGACTGGAGACTGTTGCGCTCTTGAGCAAACGTGGTACGCGCCACGCTGAAAACCGCTCGACCTTGTTCGAGGTCGGCGGGATGCTGGAGATGAGGTCGTAGCGGGGCGTTCGCGCCTCGAGCCGGCGACGCTTCTCGAGACGCTGGACAAACGAGCCCTCTGGATCCTCGCCGCCGTCTTCCGCACCGTTCGTGAGATAGTATCATAAATTATGAGTGTGGAATAGTAATCTGGTATCATAAATAATGGTACGGTCTAAGCCACCGCTCATAAATTATGCAATAATATTTATAACAATTACTTGAGCGTCAATTTATTTTTCGGCTGCCCTGCCGGCAATAGTTAGCCTGCCGTTTACTAGAGGTGAAAGACGATCGGTCTTAGCCGCTTTTGACGTGGGCGCCTTTTTCGCGTGGGAGTCTACTACAGGAACCTTTGATCGTTTAGCTTTTCACGAGGCTTTCAGAACAAAAAATGCTCCGTACATTAATCCATGGCCGCTCCCGAGGTACTTGCAAGCAGTGGTTAGA
Source organism: Phytophthora sojae (assembly GCF_000149755.1). Lineage (NCBI taxonomy): Eukaryota > Oomycota > Peronosporomycetes > Peronosporales > Peronosporaceae > Phytophthora > Phytophthora sojae. Next base: position 13,386,183 of record NW_009258115.1, read on the forward strand.
TGCTGCGACTCGCTATAGTTTTCATTTTGTTTTTCAGGTCCATTGTTATCCTAGATAACGCAAAAATCCACATGTACCGCGAGCAGGGCTGCCGAATATGGTATTGTCATTTATTAGCGCAGATAGAGCCTCATAAATAATGCCAGGATCTTGTCATTTGTATCTGCATAAATTATGTAATGTATTCGAGCAATAAATAAATAATGTGGTGCAACTTCAACGGGTATTAGACGTACTGTTACTCACACTAATTGACGCTATCGACTGTCGAAACGTCCCAGAAGTCACCATTCTCACGCAGAAACAAAATTGTTTCCAGCGTAGCGGACTGGAGACTGTTGCGCTCTTGAGCAAACGTGGTACGCGCCACGCTGAAAACCGCTCGACCTTGTTCGAGGTCGGCGGGATGCTGGAGATGAGGTCGTAGCGGGGCGTTCGCGCCTCGAGCCGGCGACGCTTCTCGAGACGCTGGACAAACGAGCCCTCTGGATTCTCGCCGCCGTCTTCCGCACCGTTCGTGAGATAGTATCATAAATTATGAGTGTGGAATAGTAATCTGGTATCATAAATAATGGTACGGTCTAAGCCACCGCTCATAAATTATGCAATAATATTTATAACAATTACTTGAGCGTCAATTTATTTTTCGGCTGCCCTGCCGGCAATAGTTAGCCTGTCGTTTACTAGAGGTGAAAGACGATCGGTCTTAGCCGCTTTTGACGTGGGCGCCTTTTTCGCGTGGGAGTCTACTACAGGAACCTTTGATCGTTTAGCTTTTCACGAGGCTTTCAGAACAAAAAATGCTCCGTACATTAATCCATGGCCGCTCCCGAGGTACTTGCAAGCAGTGGTTCGATGCTGTGACTCGCTATAGTTTTCATTTTGTTTTTCAGGTCCATTGTTATCCTAGATAACGCAAAAATCCACATGTACCGCGAGCAGGGCTGCCGAATATGGTATTTTCATTTATTAGCGCAGATAGAGCCTCATAAATAATGCCAGGATCTTGTCATTTGTATCTGCATAAATTATGTAATGTATTCGAGCAATAAATAAATAATGTGGTGCAACTTCAACGGGTATTAGACGTACTGTTACTCACACTAATTGACGCTATCGACTGTCGAAACGTCCCAGAAGTCACCATTCTCACGCAGAAACAAAATTGTTTCCAGCGTAGCGGACTGGAGACTGTTGCGCTCTTGAGCAAACGTGGTACGCGCCACGCTGAAAACCGCTCGACCTTGTTCGAGGTCGGCGGGATGCTGGAGATGAGGTCGTAGCGGGGCGTTCGCGCCTCGAGCCGGCGACGCTTCTCGAGACGCTGGACAAACGAGCCCTCTGGATCCTCGCCGCCGTCTTCCGCACCGTTCGTGAGATAGTATCATAAATTATGAGTGTGGAATAGTAATCTGGTATCATAAATAATGGTACGGTCTAAGCCACCGCTCATAAATTATGCAATAATATTTATAACAATTACTTGAGCGTCAATTTATTTTTCGGCTGCCCTGCCGGCAATAGTTAGCCTGTCGTTTACTAGAGGTGAAAGACGATCGGTCTTAGCCGCTTTTGACGTGGGCGCCTTTTTCGCGTGGGAGTCTACTACAGGAACCTTTGATCGTTTAGCTTTTCACGAGGCTTTCAGAACAAAAAATGCTCCGTACATTAATCCATGGCCGCTCCCGAGGTACTTGCAAGCAGTGGTTCGATGCTGTGACTCGCTATAGTTTTCATTTTGTTTTTCAGGTCCATTGTTATCCTAGATAACGCAAAAATCCACATGTACCGCGAGCAGGGCTGCCGAATATGGTATTTTCATTTATTAGCGCAGATAGAGCCTCATAAATAATGCCAGGATCTTGTCATTTGTATCTGCATAAATTATGTAATGTATTCGAGCAATAAATAAATAATGTGGTGCAACTTCAACGGGTATTAGACGTACTGTTACTCACACTAATTGACGCTATCGACTGTCGAAACGTCCCAGAAGTCACCATTCTCACGCAGAAACAAAATTGTTTCCAGCGTAGCGGACTGGAGACTGTTGCGCTCTTGAGCAAACGTGGTACGCGCCACGCTGAAAACCGCTCGACCTTGTTCGAGGTCGGCGGGATGCTGGAGATGAGGTCGTAGCGGGGCGTTCGCGCCTCGAGCCGGCGACGCTTCTCGAGACGCTGGACAAACGAGCCCTCTGGATCCTCGCCGCCGTCTTCCGCACCGTTCGTGAGATAGTATCATAAATTATGAGTATGGAATAGTAATCTGGTATCATAAATAATGGTACGGTCTAGGCCACCGCTCATAAATTATGCAATAATATTTATAACAATTACTTGAGCGTCAATTTATTTTTCGGCTGCCCTGCCGGCAATAGTTAGCCTGTCGTTTACTAGAGGTGAAAGACGATCGGTCTTAGCCGCTTTTGACGTGGGCGCCTTTTTCGCGTGGGAGTCTACTACAGGAACCTTTGATCGTTTAGCTTTTCACGAGGCTTTCAGAACAAAAAATGCTCCGTACATTAATCCATGGCCGCTCCCGAGGTACTTGCAAGCAGTGGTTCGATGCTGTGACTCGCTATAGTTTTCATTTTGTTTTTCAGGTCCATTGTTATCCTAGATAACGCAAAAATCCACATGTACCGCGAGCAGGGCTGCCGAATATGGTATTTTCATTTATTAGCGCAGATAGAGCCTCATAAATAATGCCAGGATCTTGTCATTTGTATCTGCATAAATTATGTAATGTATTCGAGCAATAAATAAATAATGTGGTGCAACTTCAACGGGTATTAGACGTACTGTTACTCACACTAATTGACGCTATCGACTGTCGAAACGTCCCAGAAGTCACCATTCTCACGCAGAAACAAAATTGTTTCCAGCGTAGCGGACTGGAGACTGTTGCGCTCTTGAGCAAACGTGGTACGCGCCACGCTGAAAACCGCTCGACCTTGTTCGAGGTCGGCGGGATGCTGGAGATGAGGTCGTAGCGGGGCGTTCGCGCCTCGAGCCGGCGACGCTTCTCGAGACGCTGGACAAACGAGCCCTCTGGATCCTCGCCGCCGTCTTCCGCACCGTTCGTGAGATAGTATCATAAATTATGAGTGTGGAATAGTAATCTGGTATCATAAATAATGGTACGGTCTAAGCCACCGCTCATAAATTATGCAATAATATTTATAACAATTACTTGAGCGTCAATTTATTTTTCGGCTGCCCTGCCGGCAATAGTTAGCCTGTCGTTTACTAGAGGTGAAAGACGATCGGTCTTAGCCGCTTTTGACGTGGGCGCCTTTTTCGCGTGGGAGTCTACTACAGGAACCTTTGATCGTTTAGCTTTTCACGAGGCTTTCAGAACAAAAAATGCTCCGTACATTAATCCATGGCCGCTCCCGAGGTACTTGCAAGCAGTGGTTCGATGCTGTGACTCGCTATAGTTTTCATTTTGTTTTTCAGGTCCATTGTTATCCTAGATAACGCAAAAATCCACATGTACCGCGAGCAGGGCTGCCGAATATGGTATTTTCATTTATTAGCGCAGATAGAGCCTCATAAATAATGCCAGGATCTTGTCATTTGTATCTGCATAAATTATGTAATGTATTCGAGCAATAAATAAATAATGTGGTGCAACTTCAACGGGTATTAGACGTACTGTTACTCACACTAATTGACGCTATCGACTGTCGAAACGTCCCAGAAGTCACCATTCTCACGCAGAAACAAAATTGTTTCCAGCGTAGCGGACTGGAGACTGTTGCGCTCTTGAGCAAACGTGGTACGCGCCACGCTGAAAACCGCTCGACCTTGTTCGAGGTCGGCGGGATGCTGGAGATGAGGTCGTAGCGGGGCGTTCGCGCCTCGAGCCGGCGACGCTTCTCGAGACGCTGGACAAACGAGCCCTCTGGATTCTCGCCGCCGTCTTCCGCACCGTTCGTGAGATAGTATCATAAATTATGAGTGTGGAATAGTAATCTGGTATCATAAATAATGGTACGGTCTAAGCCACCGCTCATAAATTATGCAATAATATTTATAACAATTACTTGAGCGTCAATTTATTTTTCGGCTGCCCTGCCGGCAATAGTTAGCCTGCCGTTTACTAGAGGTGAAAGACGATCGGTCTTAGCCGCTTTTGACGTGGGCGCCTTTTCGCGTGGGAGTCTACTACAGGAACCTTTGATCGTTTAGCTTTTCACGAGGCTTTCAGAACAAAAAAATGCTCCGTACATTAATCCATGGCCGCTCCCGAGGTACTTGCAAGCAGTGGTTAGATGCTGCGACTCGCTATAGTTTTCATTTTGTTTTTCAGGTCCATTGTTATCCTAGATAACGCAAAAATCCACATGTACCGCGAGCAGGGCTGCCGAATATGGTATTGTCATTTATTAGCGCAGATAGAGCCTCATAAATAATGCCAGGATCTTGTCATTTGTATCTGCATAAATTATGTAATGTATTCGAGCAATAAATAAATAATGTGGTGCAACTTCAACGGGGTATTAGACGTACTGTTACTCACACTAATTGACGCTATCGACTGTCGAAACGTCCCAGAAGTCACCATTCTCACGCAGAAACAAAATTGTTTCCAGCGTAGCGGACTGGAGACTGTTGCGCTCTTGAGCAAACGTGGTACGCGCCACGCTGAAAACCGCTCGACCTTGTTCGAGGTCGGCGGGATGCTGGAGATGAGGTCGTAGCGGGGCGTTCGCGCCTCGAGCCGGCGACGCTTCTCGAGACGCTGGACAAACGAGCCCTCTGGATCCTCGCCGCCGTCTTCCGCACCGTTCGTGAGATAGTATCATAAATTATGAGTGTGGAATAGTAATCTGGTATCATAAATAATGGTACGGTCTAAGCCACCGCTCATAAATTATGCAATAATATTTATAACAATTACTTGAGCGTCAATTTATTTTTCGGCTGCCCTGCCGGCAATAGTTAGCCTGCCGTTTACTAGAGGTGAAAGACGATCGGTCTTAGCCGCTTTTGACGTGGGCGCCTTTTTCGCGTGGGAGTCTACTACAGGAACCTTTGATCGTTTAGCTTTTCACGAGGCTTTCAGAACAAAAAAATGCTCCGTACATTAATCCATGGCCGCTCCCGAGGTACTTGCAAGCAGTGGTTAGATGCTGCGACTCGCTATAGTTTTCATTTTGTTTTTCAGGTCCATTGTTATCCTAGATAACGCAAAAATCCACATGTACCGCGAGCAGGGCTGCCGAATATGGTATTGTCATTTATTAGCGCAGATAGAGCCTCATAAATAATGCCAGGATCTTGTCATTTGTATCTGCATAAATTATGTAATGTATTCGAGCAATAAATAAATAATGTGGTGCAACTTCAACGG
>NW_009258116.1:1238485-1335931 GCF_000149755.1 Phytophthora sojae
GCCTCCACGCACGCTACCGCGCCGATTCCAGCGCTCCCGGCCGCCTGCGCGGCTCTCCGTCGCCCCCGTTCGCGTCTGCATGCCTTCATCCACCGATCGGACCGCTGGATCGGTCCATTGCCTTGAATGTTATCTTGGCCGACACTTTGGAGGCCCGCCTGGCTGGGCTTCGAGCCCGGTTGCGGCTGTCTTCGTGGTTCTCGCAAGTGGGCGTCCGGTGCGTTGTCGGTCATGCGCACAAGCCACCACAGCGTCCTCGGTGTCCTGCAGGTCAAACCGAGCTCACAGGACACCAGGACACGAGGCGGCGGCGTAGCCCGGCGGCGGTCAGGGGTGATGCTTTGGTAGTCGATGCGGTCGAATGCGCGGGTGCGGCAGGGCGGTTTGGCGAGCGAGGAGTATGTGTAGGCGTGGCGCAAGCGCAAGCGTGTGTGCTTGTGTGTTGTGTGTAGGAGCGTGTAGGGTGAATTTTGTGTTGTTTTTGTGTTGTGAGTAGTCGAACGTGTCAGTGTCGTCTAGTGGTTAGGACGCGAGCTTCACACGCTCGAGATCGAGGGTTCGATCCCCTCCTCTGATATCTTCTTTGCTCCTTTTGCCTCCACGCACGCTACCGCGCCGATTCCAGCGCTCCCGGCCGCCTGCGCGGCTCTCCGTCGCCCCCGTTCGCGTCTGCATGCCTTCATCCACCGATCGGACCGCTGGATCGGTCCATTGCCTTGAATGTTATCTTGGCCGACACTTTGGAGGCCCGCCTGGCTGGGCTTCGAGCCCGGTTGCGGCTGTCTTCGTGGTTCTCGCAAGTGGGCGTCCGGTGCGTTGTCGGTCATGCGCACAAGCCACCACAGCGTCCTCGGTGTCCTGCAGGTCAAACCGAGCTCACAGGACACCAGGACACGAGGCGGCGGCGTAGCCCGGCGGCGGTCAGGGGTGATGCTTTGGTAGTCGATGCGGTCGAATGCGCGGGTGCGGCAGGGCGGTTTGGCGAGTGAGGAGTATGTGTAGGCGTGGCGCAAGCGCAAGCGTGTGTGCTTGTGTGTTGTGTGTAGGAGCGTGTAGGGTGAATTTTGTGTTGTTTTTGTGTTGTGAGTAGTCGAACGTGTCAGTGTCGTCTAGTGGTTAGGACGCGAGCTTCACACGCTCGAGATCGAGGGTTCGCTCCCCTCCTCTGATATCTTCTTTGCTCCTTTTGCCTCCACGCACGCTACCGCGCCGATTCCAGCGCTCCCGGCCGCCTGCGCGGCTCTCCGTCGCCCCCGTTCGCGTCTGCATGCCTTCATCCACCGATCGGACCGCTGGATCGGTCCATTGCCTTGAATGTTATCTTGGCCGACACTTTGGAGGCCCGCCTGGCTGGGCTTCGAGCCCGGTTGCGGCTGTCTTCGTGGTTCTCGCAAGTGGGCGTCCGGTGCGTTGTCGGCCGTGCGCACAAGCCACCACAGCGTCCTCGGTGTCCTGCAGGTCAAACCGAGCTCACAGGACACCAGGACACGAGGCGGCGGCGTAGCCCGGCGGTGGTCAGGGGTGATGCTTTGGTAGTCGATGCGGTCGAATGCGCGGGTGCGGCAGGGCGGTTTGGCGAGCGAGGAGTATGTGTAGGCGTGGCGCAAGCGCAAGCGTGTGTGCTTGTGTGTTGTGTGTAGGAGCGTGTAGGGTGAATTTTGTGTTGTTTTTGTGTTGTGAGTAGTCGAACGTGTCAGTGTCGTCTAGTGGTTAGGACGCGAGCTTCACACGCTCGAGATCGAGGGTTCGATCCCCTCCTCTGATATCTTCTTTGCTCCTTTTGCCTCCACGCACGCTACCGCGCCGATTCCAGCGCTCCCGGCCGCCTGCGCGGCTCTCCGTCGCCCCCGTTCGCGTCTGCATGCCTTCATCCACCGATCGGACCGCTGGATCGGTCCATTGCCTTGAATGTTATCTTGGCCGACACTTTGGAGGCCCGCCTGGCTGGGCTTCGAGCCCGGTTGCGGCTGTCTTCGTGGTTCTCGCAAGTGGGCGTCCGGTGCGTTGTCGGCCGTGCGCACAAGCCACCACAGCGTCCTCGGTGTCCTGCAGGTCAAACCGAGCTCACAGGACACCAGGACACGAGGCGGCGGCGTAGCCCGGCGGCGGTCAGGGGTGATGCTTTGGTAGTCGATGCGGTCGAATGCGCGGGTGCGGCAGGGCGGTTTGGCGAGCGAGGAGTATGTGTAGGCGTGGCGCAAGCGCAAGCGTGTGTGCTTGTGTGTTGTGTGTAGGAGCGTGTAGGGTGAATTTTGTGTTGTTTTTGTGTTGTGAGTAGTCGAACGTGTCAGTGTCGTCTAGTGGTTAGGACGCGAGCTTCACACGCTCGAGATCGAGGGTTCGATCCCCTCCTCTGATATCTTCTTTGCTCCTTTTGCCTCCACGCACGCTACCGCGCCGATTCCAGCGCTCCCGGCCGCCTGCGCGGCTCTCCGTCGCCCCCGTTCGCGTCTGCATGCCTTCATCCACCGATCGGACCGCTGGATCGGTCCATTGCCTTGAATGTTATCTTGGCCGACACTTTGGAGGCCCGCCTGGCTGGGCTTCGAGCCCGGTTGCGGCTGTCTTCGTGGTTCTCGCAAGTGGGCGTCCGGTGCGTTGTCGGCCATGCGCACAAGCCACCACAGCGTCCTCGGTGTCCTGCAGGTCAAACCGAGCTCACAGGACACCAGGACACGAGGCGGCGGCGTAGCCCGGCGGCGGTCAGGGGTGATGCTTTGGTAGTCGATGCGGTCGAATGCGCGGGTGCGGCAGGGCGGTTTGGCGAGCGAGGAGTATGTGTAGGCGTGGCGCAAGCGCAAGCGTGTGTGCTTGTGTGTTGTGTGTAGGAGCGTGTAGGGTGAATTTTGTGTTGTTTTTGTGTTGTGAGTAGTCGAACGTGTCAGTGTCGTCTAGTGGTTAGGACGCGAGCTTCACACGCTCGAGATCGAGGGTTCGATCCCCTCCTCTGATATCTTCTTTGCTCCTTTTGCCTCCACGCACGCTACCGCGCCGATTCCAGCGCTCCCGGCCGCCTGCGCGGCTCTCCGTCGCCCCCGTTCGCGTCTGCATGCCTTCATCCACCGATCGGACCGCTGGATCGGTCCATTGCCTTGAATGTTATCTTGGCCGACACTTTGGAGGCCCGCCTGGCTGGGCTTCGAGCCCGGTTGCGGCTGTCTTCGTGGTTCTCGCAAGTGGGCGTCCGGTGCGTTGTCGGCCATGCGCACAAGCCACCACAGCGTCCTCGGTGTCCTGCAGGTCAAACCGAGCTCACAGGACACCAGGACACGAGGCGGCGGCGTAGCCCGGCGGCGGTCAGGGGTGATGCTTTGGTAGTCGATGCGGTCGAATGCGCGGGTGCGGCAGGGCGGTTTGGCGAGCGAGGAGTATGTGTTGGCGTGGCGCAAGCGCAAGCGTGTGTGCTTGTGTGTTGTGTGTAGGAGCGTGTAGGGTGAATTTTGTGTTGTTTTTGTGTTGTGAGTAGTCGAACGTGTCAGTGTCGTCTAGTGGTTAGGACGCGAGCTTCACACGCTCGAGATCGAGGGTTCGATCCCCTCCTCTGATATCTTCTTTGCTCCTTTTGCCTCCACGCACGCTACCGCGCCGATTCCAGCGCTCCCGGCCGCCTGCGCGGCTCTCCGTCGCCCCCGTTCGCGTCTGCATGCCTTCATCCACCGATCGGACCGCTGGATCGGTCCATTGCCTTGAATGTTATCTTGGCCGACACTTTGGAGGCCCGCCTGGCTGGGCTTCGAGCCCGGTTGCGGCTGTCTTCGTGGTTCTCGCAAGTGGGCGTCCGGTGCGTTGTCGGCCATGCGCACAAGCCACCACAGCGTCCTCGGTGTCCTGCAGGTCAAACCGAGCTCACAGGACACCAGGACACGAGGCGGCGGCGTAGCCCGGCGGCGGTCAGGGGTGATGCTTTGGTAGTCGATGCGGTCGAATGCGCGGGTGCGGCAGGGCGGTTTGGCGAGCGAGGAGTATGTGTTGGCGTGGCGCAAGCGCAAGCGTGTGTGCTTGTGTGTTGTGTGTAGGAGCGTGTAGGGTGAATTTTGTGTTGTTTTTGTGTTGTGAGTAGTCGAACGTGTCAGTGTCGTCTAGTGGTTAGGACGCGAGCTTCACACGCTCGAGATCGAGGGTTCGCTCCCCTCCTCTGATATCTTCTTTGCTCCTTTTGCCTCCACGCACGCTACCGCGCCGATTCCAGCGCTCCCGGCCGCCTGCGCGGCTCTCCGTCGCCCCCGTTCGCGTCTGCATGCCTTCATCCACCGATCGGACCGCTGGATCGGTCCATTGCCTTGAATGTTATCTTGGCCGACACTTTGGAGGCCCGCCTGGCTGGGCTTCGAGCCCGGTTGCGGCTGTCTTCGTGGTTCTCGCAAGTGGGCGTCCGGTGCGTTGTCGGCCATGCGCACAAGCCACCACAGCGTCCTCGGTGTCCTGCAGGTCAAACCGAGCTCACAGGACACCAGGACACGAGGCGGCGGCGTAGCCCGGCGGCGGTCAGGGGTGATGCTTTGGTAGTCGATGCGGTCGAATGCGCGGGTGCGGCAGGGCGGTTTGGCGAGCGAGGAGTATGTGTAGGCGTGGCGCAAGCGCAAGCGTGTGTGCTTGTGTGTTGTGTGTAGGAGCGTGTAGGGTGAATTTTGTGTTGTTTTTGTGTTGTGAGTAGTCGAACGTGTCAGTGTCGTCTAGTGGTTAGGACGCGAGCTTCACACGCTCGAGATCGAGGGTTCGATCCCCTCCTCTGATATCTTCTTTGCTCCTTTTGCCTCCACGCACGCTACCGCGCCGATTCCAGCGCTCCCGGCCGCCTGCGCGGCTCTCCGTCGCCCCCGTTCGCGTCTGCATGCCTTCATCCACCGATCGGACCGCTGGATCGGTCCATTGCCTTGAATGTTATCTTGGCCGACACTTTGGAGGCCCGCCTGGCTGGGCTTCGAGCCCGGTTGCGGCTGTCTTCGTGGTTCTCGCAAGTGGGCGTCCGGTGCGTTGTCGGCCATGCGCACAAGCCACCACAGCGTCCTCGGTGTCCTGCAGGTCAAACCGAGCTCACAGGACACCAGGACACGAGGCGGCGGCGTAGCCCGGCGGCGGTCAGGGGTGATGCTTTGGTAGTCGATGCGGTCGAATGCGCGGGTGCGGCAGGGCGGTTTGGCGAGCGAGGAGTATGTGTTGGCGTGGCGCAAGCGCAAGCGTGTGTGCTTGTGTGTTGTGTGTAGGAGCGTGTAGGGTGAATTTTGTGTTGTTTTTGTGTTGTGAGTAGTCGAACGTGTCAGTGTCGTCTAGTGGTTAGGACGCGAGCTTCACACGCTCGAGATCGAGGGTTCGATCCCCTCCTCTGATATCTTCTTTACTCCTTTTGCCTCCACGCACGCTACCGCGCCGATTCCAGCGCTCCCGGCCGCCTGCGCGGCTCTCCGTCGCCCCCGTTCGCGTCTGCATGCCTTCATCCACCGATCGGACCGCTGGATCGGTCCATTGCCTTGAATGTTATCTTGGCCGACACTTTGGAGGCCCGCCTGGCTGGGCTTCGAGCCCGGTTGCGGCTGTCTTCGTAGTTCTCGCAAGTGGGCGTCCGGTGCGTTGTCGGCCATGCGCACAAGCCACCACAGCGTCCTCGGTGTCCTGCAGGTCAAACCGAGCTCACAGGACACCAGGACACGAGGCGGCGGCGTAGCCCGGCGGCGGTCAGGGGTGATGCTTTGGTAGTCGATGCGGTCGAATGCGCGGGTGCGGCAGGGCGGTTTGGCGAGCGAGGAGTATGTGTAGGCGTGGCGCAAGCGCAAGCGCGTGTGCTTGTGTGTTGTGTGTAGGAGCGTGTAGGGTGACTTTTGTGTTGTTTTTGTGTTGTGAGTAGTCGAACGTGTCAGTGTCGTCTAGTGGTTAGGACGCGAGCTTCACACGCTCGAGATCGAGGGTTCGATCCCCTCCTCTGATATCTTCTTTGCTCCTTTTGCCTCCACGCACGCTACCGCGCCGATTCCAGCGCTCCCGGCCGCCTGCGCGGCTCTCCGGCGCCCCCGTTCGCGTCTGCATGCCTTCATCCACCGATCGGACCGCTGGATCGGTCCATTGCCTTGAATGTTATCTTGGCCGACACTTTGGACATGGATATTTTCTGAGTTTTGTGCAACTGATTTTTTTTTCGTCCAACCAAAACTCTGCCGGGTTTTAATATCGGCGGAAGCTTAATATAGGAGGATACTATTCAGCGTGCCGGCTTTGTAAGTCGTTGTCTGTCGCTTGTCGATGGAAGCCGCTCAAGTAACATTAGAGCTACATTCACTTCTGTGACCAATTTGTATCCAATAGAAAAGCCAAACAAAAAAAGAGTGCCCCCAAAATAGCTGCCTCACGCGCGTCATCATGCGCACGCCGCTCTTCCTCGTCGCTGTGCTCTTGCTGCTGCCGCTCGCCATGGCCTCTAGCGGCTTCGAGTCCACCATGGGCATCGTGGACACCAACCGCTCCGTGAAGCTGGACCCGAGCGTGCAGCACATTCCGCTGGACCCGGCGCTGCGTCATCTGCGGCCGCCGCCGCCGCGCGTGCCGGACGACGCCAAGCTCTTCGTTGGGCTCTCGGTCTTCCGAGACGGCTACCGCTGTGCCACGACCATCTTCACTGGCTTCACGCGGGCCTCAAACCCGCAGAATATCATCTTCGGGGTGGTGGACCAAGTGTACCCATCGGACCAAAAATGTGTGGACGAGTATTGTATCCTGGCTCAAAAAGAGTGGGGCGAGTGCCGCTACCGGGGCCAAATTCGCGTCGACGAGCGCTCGGCGTACGATTCCAGGGGCCCGACGCTAGCGAGACACCAGCAGCAGAATTTGATCCGCGACGAGGAGTTTTGTCTGCAACTGGACGGCCACAGCATCTTCACGAATGGGTGGGACCAAAATTTGCTCCAAGAGTGGACGGGTATCGGCAACGAGATGGCCGTCATGACGACGTACATCCACCACATCCACAACTTTGTGGCGGACAATGGCGACAACGTGCCCACCAAGAACCTGGACATGCCGCATTTGTGCACCACCACGAGGGGGGCGAATGGACTGGTGAGGACCGTCGGCGCCAGTATGATCGGCAAGTCCAAGATCCCGCAGCTCGAGGCTCTGTGGGGCGCGGGTTTCTCGTACAACAAGTGCCACGCCGAGAAGAGGGTGCCGGTGGATTCACACACGCTGTGGGTCTTTGACGGCGAGGAGTTCCTGCGCGCGTCGAGGCTGTGGACGCATGGGTACGACATGTACTCACCCAGTAAGCTTGGGTCGGTGGTCTACCACAACTATACCTCCGTTCCAGCGCGGTTCGAAGGGATCCCAGTGGACCAAAAACTTAAGGACCGCGAGGAAGAGATGGGGATTAATCGGTTTAAGGTGTTGATGGGTCAGCCGTTCGAGGGGCGGGTCAGCACCGTTGAGTTGGACAAGTACAGCTTCGGCAACGTCCGGTCGTTCAAGCAGTATTTGGAGTTCTCCGGTGTGACGTTCGAGGAGGACAAGAAAGATGAAGAATCGTGCGAGCAGAGGCACTGGGTGCCGTACACTAACGCTACAGAGGTAGAGGAGATTGTGGGTGGAGGGTGGAAGCTTTATGGAGCTCTACCTCAAAGTATTGGAGCCGAAGAGAGCACGCAGCAAAGTGGCCAAGAAACTGAAGGGCGACTCCGGCAAAGTGTGACTAACAGCGTGGGCGCTGAACTACCGACTTCACCGCTGCCGATCTACCTCGTGATTGCCGTTGCAGTTTTGTACGTGGCGGTCTCGAAAAACTCGTTCTCGGGTGGACTCCGTCTGCCCAAGACGCAGCACAACAGCAGCGAGTAATTTACGCTTACTTCTTGTGGCGTCCCAAACGCTCGAGATACTAAACTAATGGGTTTTTCATCATGCACATCTTAATTCGTGCAAAAATTTACGAATCCTGTGACCTGGCGAACAGCTAGGTCATCTTGAAATGCCACTCCAAAATCTTTAGGTATTTAAGCGTATCCATATCTAATGGTGCGACGAGCGTAGCTCTTGGATCCTTTCAGCCTAGTGCACTTCTCAATTTCTCACCAACCGCTCAAGTCCAGAAAGATGAAGTTCTCCAGCCTCTTCGTCGCCATTGTCACGCTTCTCCAAGTTGCTGCTGCCAGCTCCATCGACCTCAACAAAGTCGCTCCCTTCGCCCAGCCAACCGCTTCGACATCCGCCCAGAAAGCTGCCGTCAAGTTCAAACCGCGTCTGTCTATCGGAAGTGGGGCCTGTGTTTCCTTCCCTGCTGTGAACTCTGCTGGAGACACGAGTAGCGGCCTCAGTGAAGAAGGCAAAGGCAGTACGGACTGTACCAACGCTCCCCTGGGCTCGCAAGTGTACGGCCGAGCTGCCTGGTACAACACCAGGTTCGCCATCCTGTACGCCTGGTACTTCCCCAAAGGATTCTGGAACGACTACCCCACGCGCCGCCACGACTGGGCTAGTGCCGTCGTGTGGATTGATAACCCCGATTCAAACACCCCAAAGATTCTGGGCCTTTCACTCTCCACTGCAGACTGGGAGTACTCGACACAGGCGCCTGCAACTTCCGGCATCTCGGATGGCACGACGCCCAAACTTTCACACGAGCTCTCGGTCGAGTGTGGAGATCCGTACCTGACCACAACCGATGGCAGCGGCGACTTTCAACCTCTTATCATGTGGGAACAGCTTACTACTGCGGCGAGGACGGCACTCAACTCGGCCGACTTTGGGAATGCCAAGGTGCCGACCAGTGACGTCAACTTTGAGATGAAACTCAAGAGCGCGTGGCCATTCTCGGGTCAAAAGGTAAGACGCACTACCTGCAGCCACAGCTAAGCGGTGCCGCACAGCTTTTAAGCCTTAAAAAGGCTTGAAGACACACAGACAATTATAATAAATGAATCCATACAAAGACTGAGTGCAACCTAAAATATCGTACATGTTTCAATTTACTTAACCTGCAGCAGAGCGCTTCTCTGCAAAACCTCTTCGTCCTTGGGTCTATCCTCCTCCAAAATCACTTGTGGTGGCGCTCTCCACGGGAGGTCCCCCCAGGGCGATTCCTCCGACGCAAACTCGCTTGAAACGATCACCGTACTGGTCGAATCCTCTTCTTCTTCATCATCGCCATCAACTGGGAAGACGCAGCCCCACTTGGATTCAGCATCGATGACACACACGGCGTTCGCACGAGCCACGCAGTCGGTGCCGTTAAACGTCGCTAACCGGTCGTGGCAGTCGGCGATGGCGACGTCGCCCTGGAGCGGACACGCAGCCCCAGTCGGTAGATCGCCCACACCCGAGCATACCGGTCCCCGCGTCAGATCCATCGCGTACGTGGCGTCGTGTTGCACCGTGACGTTCAGCTCAGCAGCCACAGAGCCCCCAAGCAGCAGTAGAGCTGCGACCGACCGCTTGGACGTTGTCGACATGCTTGCGATGCCCTTGGCCGATTCCGGAATGAACTAACGGTTGCCACGCACGAGTCGCTGGTTCGGTCGAGCCGTTGCAGAGATATAGAGATCCCGAAGGGACAGCCCCCGCCCGATCCAGTAGAGCCCCACCCGCAGAAACGCAGAAATCACTCGGAAAGGCGGATCGACCGGTCGGTAGGGCACCGACCCGCCCCGTTCACCTAGGGACACACGGGTTCTTCATCGAGGTGAGTGCTGCTGGTCGTCGTTGCCAGGTCTCGGCAAATACTGAGGACGCAGACCAAGTCCCGACTGAGACCAAGAATAGAGGGGGGGGGGGAACTTGTCCGCCATGACCCCCTCCATCCCTCTACAGCATTATTAGCATTGGCACCACGAACAGGAGGAGCACGAACTAGCTGAATGGAGGCCACTGCTAAGGGTGCGGTCAATGCAGGCGAAGCCGGGGATAATGGGGGCGTGGCGCCGCTGACGAACTCGATCCTGTCCCAAGCGGTGCTGGACGCCATCGGCCACACGGACGCCAAGCTGGCGTTCGACATGATGCTGGTGAACGAGCACCTGACGTCGCAGGACGCCGCGAACCGCTCGCTGAAGGAGGAGGTGGCGTTCCTCAAGCAGACGTTGGCCAAGCAGACCCACGAGCAGAGCGAGATGTTCCACTACTTCCACGACAAGACGGACGAGCACATGGCGCGCATTGCCGAGCTCGAGAGGGCGCTGAGTGACTCCCAGGCGGAGACGGAGAAGGTCGCGGCCGAGGCGCAAGAGCGACTGGAGGTGGAGAGGAGTGATCGAGTCATTGGGCAGGAGAGGTCCCAGGAAGAAGCCGCGGCTCTGAAGGAGGAACTGCGGCAGGTGCACGCGTTCGCAGTCGCTAAGCGCGAGTTGGAGGCCCACACACACGCGCTCGAGACGCAGTTGGACGCCCAGCGAGCAGCGTTCCAGACGCAAATGCAGGATCTAGAGCGGAGCAATCTAGTGGAGCAGGCACGCACCAAGCAGGAGCTGATGGGGAGGATGCAGGCTGCCAAGGCGGAGTTAATGCTGCGGACGAACGACCAGGTAGTGTCGACGACACAGCGAACGTTGCTGGAGAACGAGCACTTCACGCAGGAGCTAGCGTTCCAGAGTCGCGAGACGGAGCGTCTCTTGGAGAAACTCGACGCGGCACAGAAGGAGGCGGCCACCTTACGAGCCAAGAACACGGTGCTAGAAGCCAACGAACAGTTGATGGCCAAGAAGAACCGCTACTACCAAAAGATCCTGGCCAAGCTGCAGCATCCAAAGGCTGACGAAGGCGCTACAGCACTTCAACTTGAGCTTAGTAGCCCCGTTGGTGCTGGAGGTACTGGGGTTAAGGACGCCACGACTGACGAAAGCATGGACGCATCAACAACACACGGAGCTCTTGAGGCGGAGATGCAGAAACGCGTTGAGCTTGAAGCGCAGTTGCAGCGCGCGCTTGAGTGGCTCCGTGTGTTCCAGCGAGAGCGTCAGTTCATTTTGGCGCAGCAAGACGAAGTCATCCAATTCCTCTACCGCTCACTGGACGAAGCAGCTGAAGCTCAACGACTCTGCAAGCGTGACGGCCTGGGTGAACCAGAAGTGAACCCAGCACACGCCGTCGAAGTCAATAAGCGCGTCGAAGATTTGATTCAGCAGGCTCCAAGCACGACGACTATGGAGGCATTCGGCCGACGAGTCTTAGCACAACGCCCAGCGTTGGACGAATTGTCGTCATCCGATGCACACGAAGTGCTTCTCTTCCTGCTGGAAAAGCTTCGTCTGTATCAAGTTCGGATCTCCGCGATCTACCCGAATTCGTGCTCGGTATCAAACGCCACGAGCCCCGTGAAACAGATGCTTGAGCGGCAACTAGGCGTTGAGTTGCCTCCCATCGCCACTAGCAGTAGCAACTCAAGCCCCAGTCCGTCCTCGAACAAGCAAAAGCGCCGTGTATTTGCTCACGTAGTCGCGACTGTGGATGCGGGCAGCATGGAGTGGCTGGGGTCGCCGAAGGCCAAAGTCGCCCCTGCGCCCCAAGCTCCTCTAAGCCCGCAACTCCTAGCGATGGCCACGAACCAGTTCAACTTTATCGGTTCAAGCACGAAGCGTAGCAGTCCGACGAAAAGAAGGTACCAGCAACTTCACCACAGCTCGTTGGGGAGGAATCCGGCCGCTTCTCCGCCTCGCAAAGCGCAAACGCAGATTCAGCCGTTGATCCCGTGGAGTAAGGACGAAGTTCTGGGCCCTTGGCAGGGAACAGCTTCCACGGCCTCCATCCCCGAGTGGAATCCGATCAGTGAAGCGAACCAATAGAATTCTATGGCGACGAATTGGAGATGCGAATGCACATAATGACTTCATGAGTAAAGCTACGTTGGTAACAAAAACTTCCGAAGTAGTAAGCTCTGCTTCGGTGCTGCTTCCATTGCCAGATAGGTTTTTGTTTGTTTGTTTTAGTTTTTGGCACTAATCAAAGACTTCGAGCCCAGCGAGGGGTGAATTACTGTCTCCCATGTTGTTACTCCTTCGCGGTCGTGAGATTTGCAGGTACAGGTTTCGGCTTCGGTGAAGGACGCCAACTTCGAACAACCCCATAAGAGCTTGGCCAGTCCGATGGCACCACAAACACGGGACTAAGTCGTCTTAGGACCTTTCTGGACGCAATCTGTCAACTACAGAAGCTTGGTGACGTATCCAAAGCGTAGTCAAGCGCATTTGACTCTTCTAACAGGGGTGAAATCCATCGATTTAGCCGCAGCCACATGTTGCCGATTCTACGGAACCTGAAAGCCCAGATACCATGAAAACTAGACTAACAAGATCTTACTATGCGTTCTCGATAGACTCTACGATATGTCGCCGGGCTACGATCAACAAGTCTTTGTGTCCATGTTGCACGCAGCAGGACAGGCGCGTACATGTAGCATTTATTGGCCTGAACTCCTCTAACACGCGTCTAACAGCGAAAAAATTCTGGACGTATCACGCGCCCGAAGTCACATGTGGAGCCCTACCCAAAGCCCCAGCATCTGAGCTCTACGGTCGAACGGACCAAAGGCCGTTCCCTAAAGAACGCCCGCTGGTCCGCTTGAAGGAAGGATCGATCGCCAGCGTCCGTTCATATCCGTTCGCCTGTCCTTTGGAGGAGGCGCCGCTAGGATTTCCACGCAGGGTCACGGTCATTCCCCGACTTTCAACCGCCCACGCATACGTAGCCAGTTGCTCCCCGACGATGAAAAACTTGCTGTCTCTCGGGCTGGTTGCGCTGTTGGGTGTGAACTCCTACGGCGACGACGCCCCCGTGATCAATGTACTGGGCACCACCACGTTCCTGACGTTGGACCCGACGGTGCAGCACGTGCCGTTGGATCCATACGACCAGAGTCTGCGCCCTCCCCCGGCCAAGATCCCGACGTCCTTCGAGATCCACATTGGATCTTCAGTCTTCCGAGACGGCCACCGCTGTGGCAAGACGCTGTTCACTGCGCTGAAGCGCGCGGTCTACCCGGAGCGACTCCGGTTCGGCATCCTAGAGCAGTTGGTGGAGGGGGACCCTACCTGCGTGGACGAGTACTGCAAGATGGCTCTGGACGAGTGGCCGGACTACCCCGAGTGCCGCTACAAGGATCGGATCCAGGTGACCCCCCGACCGGCGGGTGAAGCATCGGGCTGCACTACCGCGCGCCACCAGCAGCAGAAGATGATCGGGGACGAGGAGTTCTGTCTCCAAGTGGACGGCCACAGCATCTTCACCAACGGCTGGGACGAGATCATGCTGGACGAGTGGAAGGGCATCGACAACGAGATGGCCGTGCTCACGGTGTATCCGCACGACCTGCACGACTTTATCAAGGAGAACGGAGACAACAACGCGCCGGATTGGATCCCCCACCTCTGCACCACCATCAAGGGCGGCAATGGCTTGACCCGGATCGTCGGAGCCAGCATCAAGCGCAACGCCAAGATCCCCCAAATGTCCGCATTGTGGGGTGGGGGTCTGTCCTTCAGCAAGTGCCACGCAGAGCGGAATGTGCCTGTGGATTCCCACACTCCGTGGCTTTGGGACGGAGAGGAGTTCCTGCGCTCGGCGGACTATTGGACGCACGGCTACGATCTGTACTCACCCAGTCGGATCGGCAACGTCTTGTACCACAATTACTCCAAGAAACCCGCCAGCTTCTGGGAATCTCCGTACGATCCCGCCAAGAAGGCGCTGGAGATGGATATGACCCACAACCGAGTGCGTCTTCGAGTAGGAATCGACTTCAAGGGCCCAGTGGACGGCTACGAGCTCAACAAGTACAAGTTCGGTACTGCGCGCTCCTTCGAGCAGTACATGAGGTTCGCCAACATGAGTTTCGAAGGCATGATGAACGAGACCAACTCGTGCGGACAGCTGCACTGGGTGCCGTACGCTAACGCCTCGGAAGTGGAGGTGATTGTGGGCGGCGGCTGGAGGATGCGTCCTGGAGACGCCCCTGCTCCGGTTGACCGGTACCCAACTCCGCAGCAGCACGTTCCGTCGCAATGGGACGACTACAACGAGAGTCCACGGCTGGCCAAGCACGTGGCACGCGAGATGTTCGAGGACGAAGCTGAGGACGTGTTCAGGCAACGGGCACTCAGTGCTCACGAGAAGAACGGTGCTGGGATTGGCGACGTGGTACAGCTGAGGAAGGGCTCGATCCAGTCTCCCAAGCCAGGCTCGTCCAATATGTCAGCCTGGGGACTGCTTGGCGTCGTTCTGGTCGCTCTCTTCGTGACGCTCTCGAACGACAGCAAGTCTCGCGCCATCCGACGAAGCTGCGTATCGAGAGCCCACCACCTCAGTCACGACTAGAAACTCAGAAGCGTGGTGGTAATTCAATATGTTGCAAGTACACAGTATTTCTTACCTCTTCTGTACATCGCTAATAAGTTATTTTCGTTGTGGGGTTCGAGATGAACTCGGTGTCGATGTTTACGTGTCTGACCGAGTTGGCCCAAAGCGGAAATATACTGATGGATGTGGAGAAACAATGGGTGAGGAACGTAGGGATCTACGACGAAGCGGCTCGACGTGGTACGGCTGAAGATATACTCCCGAAAAGATCTCTGAGGGCATGAAGAGGGTTGTCGACAAGCCTTCGGAGAAATACATTGTGGCTGGCTACAGGGAGTTCGTAGGTAGATTCGGAACTGTTCGGCTCCAATAATAAAAAAAAGGCTCGATGAAGCCGAGCCTGCAAACGAAGAGCGATCAATACACAGCAATCTTCTTTTTTCCTCTTACAAAACTGAGTAAGCTAAGTACCAGTGTCTATTGGAAAAATATCTGCAGTACCTGATGATGATGACGATCCTCACCGCTGCAATCCGCGTGGTGGCCTTAACTTTCCCATAGCGGGCTTAACGCGTTTATTCTCGACGTTGGCCAGGAACATATTCATAACAAATATTATGAGTTTCAAGGCGTAGAAAACTCCCAACACGTGGATCTCATTTTTCTATCAAAGCCGGAAATATTTCTCGCCACCGTGTCCTAATTTCTATAAAATCACGCAAGGCCTTATGCATGGGTGCACACCATTGCACGCTGTTCACGTGCTTCCAGCCAAAAGGGCTCATTTCCGGACTTCTCCAGCGTTTTTCCACCGTTTCAAATTAAAACCGAAACATGAACGCGTCTGACGTACGCGACCCACCCGAGCAGTCGTGAAAGGCGAAAGGGATCCATCCGCATAAGCACCTCGCGACCGGAGGCCTCTCAGTCTTCAATTTGCGCCACCGACTCGATTTCCAAGATCATGCTGCGACTCGTGACTTTCACTGCACTACTCCTCGCACTTGCACGCGATGCCAAGAGCCAAGTCGAAGGCGAAGGGGAAGCCAGCGAGTCAACGGTCGAATGGGACAACTGGGCCAAGTCGGCCAAGCTGAACCCGACTGTGCAGCACATTCCGCTGGATCCGTCGGAAAGCGACTTGCGACCGCCACCAGCTCAAATCCCCGACTCCTTCGACATGTTCGTGGGCTCGTCGGTCTTTCGAGACGGGTATCGGTGTGGCAAGACCCTGTTCACAGCGCTGAAGCGAGCAACGCACCCGGAACGGCTCCAATTCGGCATCCTGGAGCAAATCTACGAGGGAGACCCAACTTGTCTCGACGAGTACTGCAAAATGGCGGCGGAGGAGTGGCCTGAAGACCAAGAGTGTCGGTACAAGGCTCAGATCACCGTGGACACTCGCGACGCGGCCGAGTCGGCTGGATGCACGACGGCTCGTCACCTGCAGCAGAAGTTGGTGGGGGACCAAGAGTTTTGTCTGCAAGTGGACGGCCACAGCGTCTTCACGAACCGCTGGGACGAGAACATCCTGGCGGACTGGGCGTCGATCGACAACGAGATGGCGGTCATGACCATGTACCCGCACCACACGCACACCTACATGATCAACGAGGAGGGCGACAACACTATTACCAACTCGATCCCGCACCTGTGCACCACTATTCGGGGTGGCAATGGTCTGCCACGCATTGTCGGCGCCAGTTTGATCAAGGACTCGTGGAAGCCGCAGATGGCCGCGCTCTGGGGCGGTGGCTACTCGTTCAGCAAGTGCCACGCAGAGCGCAGGGTGCTGATCGACTCGCACACGCCGTGGCTCTGGGACGGCGAGGAGTTCATGCGGTCTGCCAACTACTGGACGTACGGCTACGACTTGTACTCGCCGAGTCGGTTGGGCAACGTGCTGTACCATAACTACTCGAAAAAGCCGGAGAGCGTCTGGGCGGCGCCCATCGATCCTGAGAAGAAGGAGCGAGACACGGAGATGGCCGAGAACCGTGTGCGTCTTCGCCTCGGGATCCCGTTCAAGGGGCCAGTTGATACTTTCGAGCTTGAGAAGTACGGCTTCGGTACGGTGCGGTCGTTCGAGAGCTTCCTCGAGTTCGCCAACGTCTCACTTGAAGGCTGGATGAACGACACGAACTCTTGCGGTCAGCTGCACTGGGTTCCGTATGAGGATCCGACAGAAGTGGAGGAGACCGTTGGCGGTGGCTGGAAGCTGAACCCGGAAGGAGAAGAAGAAGGGGACCCCGAGGCAGAAGGAGATGAGGACGAGGAGAATGTTGAGGAGGAGTTGAACGAGGAGGCGGGTGATGAAGTTGCGGTTGATGACCGCCACGCGGCTCTCATGGCGGTGAAACTTCGACAAAGCGCGCCCAGTCCAGTGGCAAAGAGCTCTGGAATGTCGTCGTCGACTTTCGTTGGGGTTGTCGTTGTGGCGGCCGTGTTTGTCACGATCTCCACTGACGCAGGCTCACGAGCCATCCGTCGACGAGTTTGCGGAACCATGCACGGCAGAACACACCGCAGTATTTAGATACGTTTGAGGAATACATTACGCAAGGTGTTTAACGGGTGCATCTTGAAGCACCCCACCCGTTACTTAACGGGTGCGCCTCCGCGCGAAACGTCTTGGAGTGCTTCATGATGCACCACGGTTACGCATAACCGTTTCGGTATCGGATATTAGTTCGTATCAACGGCGAGAATGGATCCGTCACCTCCAAGCGCACTTCTGCTTGATCCTTCGGCTCTTTGAGACTGTGTTCCTGTTCACTGCGGACAATGAGGACATCGTGTGCTTCGCGGGAACGAGCTGGGTGTCGCTGCAAGCGGTGACCTCCGTCCTCCGGTGGCGGTACGTCAAGTACACTCTACCGAAAGTGCTAAGCGACGTGTTTGGCGGCGAGCTGCTTCGCTGCACAGGCAACGGCGAGACCAGCGCCACGTTAAGTAGGACAAGCACGTCGAATAAGGACGAGCGGCCGGAACGCCTTAGAAAAGTTGAAGGGACGAGAAGTATCTGGGTGCTGCAAAGTACTAGGGAGGGTATTGTGCGTTTCATGCATTTTGGCGGAGACGACTTATATTTTGACGATTTAGAGGACGACTTACCGCGGGATCATCGTTCAGTGATTTGAAGGACGAATTACCAGAAAGCGCAACGAGCTATCGATGGAAACAACGAATGGCGGTTGAACCATCCGCCATTCGTTTTCGCAACTCGCTAAACTGCAAGTTGCGTGCTAGCTAGCTTTTCAAAGCAGCGTTTGTATGCAGCAACAGGGAAGTCCTGCGCTATGAACCGTACTATGGAAATATCTCTAGTCTAGAAGCGTCAAGTACTAAAGCGTTTCTTGGACACAGCGGCCAACACAATTCAATCTCCCCACCCGCGAGGCGTTTCTTTGGCTTACACCAGCAATTTGACGATGCAACTTGTGGCCATGACAGCTAATTCGTGCTTTGAGCAACGATTTATCCGCAATGCACAACGATTTGTGACACCGCGAAGACGAGTTATAAGAGCATCTCCAACGGTAGTGCAAATTGCAAAAGTGATAGGTAAAGTGAAAGTCGAATTGCAAGCTGGTAGCTACAACGACGAGACATCTAATCTTGCAATAGTTGCAAAGATCTCCAACGGTGTATTGATAGTGCAAATCGATTCGAGCCAGAACATAACCCGATTTAAACCATCGCAGGGACAATGAGCTCGATCAGCGCGAAGGCCCTTTGCTCCGTGGTCATAACGAGTCGCTTTCTGCGCAAGCGACGATCGCGAAAGAAGAAACACGGCGGCTCGGGGCCTGGAAGGAGCGCCAACCTTAACCGCGACCACGTCCTCGCCTACAATCGGTTTCACAAGCAGTACATATCGACGCGGGCAACATATACAAAGGAGCAATTTCGTAGGCGATTTCGTATGAGCAAGGCCCTTTTTCTCAGTATAGTGGACAAGTTCGGAGAGTGTGATGAATATTTTACGTGGCGCAAGGATTGTACTGGCAAGTATGGAGTGCATCCTGTCATTAAAGTTGGTGCCGCTATTCGCAAGCTTGCCTACGGATGTTCAGCTGATTTGCTTGACGACTTCTTCTCTATTGGGGAGAGCACTGTGATCGAGTCGGAGGATAAATTCATAGCCAACATCATTGCTGTTTACGGTCCGTACCACCATCGTTTAGCATCTCAGGAAGATATGATGCGCATTTTAGAGATCAACGCAGCTCGTGGGTTCCCTGGTATGATCGGTTCAATCGATTGTATGAAATGGAGCTGGAAAAACTGCCCAAGTTCGTGGCGTGGTGCTTTTCAAGGTGCGTCCAAAGACGCTACTGTGGTGTTGGAAGCCGTGGCCACATCCGATTTGCACATTTGGCATGCGTTTGTGGGCATGCCAGGCAGCAACAACGATCTAAATGTTTTAGATGCGTCGCCGCTAATTAGCGAGTACATTGATGAAAACGCTCCTCAGTTTTCGTACGAAGTTAATGGGCACAGATACGACTTTCTCTACTATTTGGCCGATGGTATCTACCCTGACTGGCGCTGCTTCGTAAAAACAATTTCGTCGCCAATTAATGTCCAGCAAAAACGCTATTCGGCTGTTCAGGAAGCTCTGAGAAAAGATGTCGAGCGCGCTTTCGGGGTGCTCCACGCTCGGTTTGCAATCGTTGCTCGCCCAACCCACACTTGGTCTTTAGACAAGATCAAGAGCACGTTAAAGTGCTGTGTTATTCTACATAACATGATCGTGGACGATTACCAATGTACCGAAAGGAGGCCTTCCCCATCCATATTTGCATACGAAGCTTCCGAAGCAGGCTACACACGTCATCAGTTCCGATGTGAAAGGCTGAAACCCAATGATGATGTACCGGAATCATTTACAAGCAAGTACCGCCAAGTTATGGATTCTACTCCTCATTATCAGCTCAAGGCAGACCTTATCGAGCACGTATCAAAATACTTCTACACCTTTTGCCGCCCATTCTCAGGTTAATCGCCGGCCAAATTTGGCGTGACCATTTTTTGGGTACACAAAAAGTATCCAAACTCAGGAGTACCACTGTATTATCTCAATCAAAGTTAGCTAATCCCCCATTCGATGTAGTTAAAATTGACGAGATTCTGACGTTCAAAGGCGCGCTGCGCAAGTGCTTTCGCGCGCGCGCGAAATGGCCTACCGACGCGTGGAAGGAAGCTCGCTTCATGCTTTCATTCCTCATTCTTTCCTGAGCCCCACAGATGTCCACTCAAGCAACCTTCGCCCGCCACACCCCGGAAAAACGCCGCCGCGTCTTGGACGCCTTCCAGAGCGGCAGCGATTGGCGCATCATCGCCCAGCACAACGGGTTCGCGCGGTCCACGGCCGAGACGACCGCCTTCCCCGACGGGCCATGAAGATGAACGCGGAGATCAAGGCGGCCCTTGAGCTCTGGCTCAACGAGTGCTGATCGTATACGCTGGGCACGTTGCGGGCTATGGCGTACGAGTACTTCGGAGTGAGCCTCTCCGAGACGGCCATCTCTCGCCACCTGCGGCCCCACAGCCCCACGTGCATCCCCGATTGAGAACTGTTTCAGTTCACTCAAGCCAACATCTACATGTACAGTGTAGCAGAACCTCGCGCTGGCGAGGGGCGAGATGTCCGCGCCCATGACGCAGATCGGTGGCGGTCTCCAGATCTCAAAGACGGAAGCGCGCATGCGTCTTCTTGAGCGCGTTGCTCACGTCTCGATGTTGGAATGCATATCTGAGACCTGCTCATGGCAGTTGAGACGAAAGCTGAGAAGCAGAGAAAAGCAGGTCGTTGTATGGGAACGGGTAGGAACCCGTGAGTGTTGGTAGGAGCTCAGCCAGTGAGCAGCTAACGCTCCATCAATTCAGTCTTCATTTTATCCTTCGTAGGCACAAGGTGCTCGGATCCGGTGCAGGTTCCATTAGGGTTATGAGCCCAAAGCACGCTGCCGGCGGCAGCTACTCGGGGATGTCGAAGCCCCTGAAGTACACGAACGAAGGGGTGCCGAAGAACTGGAGCGGCAAGGATTGGCAGACGTACAAGTGGGCCATGATGAACGTGTTCAAGGAGAACAAGCTCAAGGAGATCGCGGTCGGAGACCTGACCAGGGCGATGCTCGCGACTGCGAGTGCGGAGAGGCTGGAGGCTTTCGACGCAGCGCAGCTCAAGATCATGCGCATGGTGGGTACGTCCGTGCCGCCGGACGTTCTTCAGCAGATACGCGACAAGGAGACCGGATCGGAGATGTCGGCGGAGCTCTGCAACTTGTACGAGGGCAAGCAGAATGAAGCCATCAAGGCCTACACGATTCGTCGCGTGGAGAACGAGATGTGGAGCATGAAGCTGACGCCTGGAGGAGACACGAACCTCCATCTTTGCAGGATGTTCAACCTCAAGACCGAGTTGGCGGACTTGCAGCATGTTATTGCCGATAATACAATGGTGGATATGCTGCTTGAGAGTTTGCCGGACCAGATTGAGTTTGCGGTTGAAGTCTTCCATTTACTACAGCGCGGACCCGAGCGTGTACACACCGAAGCGGGTTCGAGAATTGATTCTTGCTGCGGCCGCTCGACAGAAAGAGTTCAGAGGCAAGCGTAGTGAGAAGCAAGGGGGCCATGGTGGGCAACGAGATGGAAGTGGCAAAGGAGGTGAGCAGAGCAGGACTAATGGGTCAAAGAAGACGCGGATATGTTATGTCTGCGGGAGTGATAAACATCTCAAGGCAAATTGCCCGGAGAGGACAAAGAAGCAAAGCGGTGCTGATGACTTTGAGCAGAAGCGAAAACCGCGGGGAAATTGTACCCTAGTGGTGTTTCATCGAGTCCGACGCAGGATGATGCGGATCCTGGTGTTGTGACGGGGTTAGTGGCGGAGGAGCAGCCAGAGATGCACGAGGAGCTACGAAATGCACATGACGAGCACGTAGAACCACATGGTGAGGAGGAACTACTTAGTGATCACGGTGCAGAAGGTACTGAGGTACTACTGGAGGACAGTGATCAAGGTGCTGCGGACTACGGCAGTGGGTGGTGGTTCTTCGACACTGCGTCAAACTCACATGTGACGGGAATCGCTCGGACTTTGTATCGTTCACGGCTGACACGGCGGGCATACGGGCTGTCCGTGGAGTGACTCCAACTATTGCTTCACGCATTGCGGGCGTAGGAACGGTGGCATTGGCCACAGAAGTCGGTGATGAACAAGTTGTAATGTTTCTGGACGATGTGCATTTCATCCCTGGAGCTGAGTATGGACTGTTTTCACCGGGACTGGCGTACGCTCAAGGATTTGAGTTTGACTATGACATTGCAACTCGAAGCTTCGTCGTCTTAAGAGAGGGGAGAGCAGTGGCTGTCGCTACTCCGCAGGAATCTACTTGGGGGTTCCAGGTGATTGGCCCTGGTGAGCGAGAGCAATTCACCCCTCAGGATCGTGCTCCGTGCAACTACACTGCTGCAGAGGGAGTCGGCTCACTGGCAGTTTGGCACGAGCGTATGTGCCACACTTGTCCACAATATTTGAAGACCATGGTGGACAAAGGTCTAGTACGTGGGATGCTGCTGACTCAGCGGAAAGAGGACACATGCTATGCATGTCATCTGGGCAAACAGAAGAGGAAGACGTACAGGAAGAATTTGGATCGGGCAACCAAGGAGCCGAACCAGGTTGTGTACGCTGACCTCCTAATCCCCAGTAAAGACTGCGGTACACGGTATGAGGCCGTGCTGATCATTATGGACGGATACTCTCGCTTCGTCACGGTACACCTGCTTAGTGACAAGCAAAGTCCTGTGATCAACAGACTCGTGAAGGAGTATGTTCTCTGCGCCGAGCGGCAGGCGGGTCGTAATGTCAGGGGTGCGTTGTACAAAGTGCAGCAAGTGCTGACGGATAAGGGAGGGGAGTTTTTCAACGATGAAATGACAACCTGGTACGATTCGCAAGGGATTGAACATGTGAAAGTCGGCCCTAAATCCTCACAACTCAACTTGTGCGAGCGGGCTCATCAGTCGCTGGAGGGCATGGCGAAGGCGACGATGGCGCAAGCAGGCTTTCCCCGGAGCCTATGGCCGGAAGCACTGCGAAACGCGGTGTACGTGAAGAATCGTGTGTGCAATAAGGGCACAGGCGGTGTTCCTTACGAGATGATGTTTGGGATTCAGCCGGACGTGCACCATATCCGGAAGTTTGGTGCACTGGCTTATGTACACGTGCCGGTGTCTCCTCAGCGGAAGAAGCACCACAATAACGCTAGAATTGGCTTTGTGCTCGGGTATGCAGAAGACGTGATCGGATGTAAGGTCTATTTTCCTGACGAGCACACTGCTAAGTTTGTTCCTGATCTGAGAGTGGCTGAGGACGTCATGTACCGTGATCGCTACGAAGTGGACGTGGATGACGAGGACTTGGAGTCGCTGCACTTCGTCAGACGCACGGTGACCGACGCCAGGGACACCGACGGAAGTGATATTGGTGATGCCGATCAGGCTTCAAATACGATCATGGCTACATGGGCGAGTACAGTAGTGGCGGGACTAGAGCAAAGCGGTGAAATGCAGTCTACTTTTGAGGACGCCGTTGACGAGAATGCTATTCTCGAGGCGGGAGATGACAGCCAAGCTGTTGTTGATGGAGAGTCAGTGAATGAAGAGCAGCAGGACAACAGTGGTGGTACTGACGAGACTGGCGGCACTGGCGAGCGCCTCGATGGAGGCAAGTGTGGAATTCGTACGCTTGCGACTCCTGCGAACGATGATGAGAAAGTCACTGACAGCGGTGAGGACGCTGCTGAAGAAGACGACGGTGCTGCTGGGGGTGACGACGCCGTGTCGGTAACCGGAACGTGTGGGTCATCGCTTGGTAGGAGGAGCGCATAGTGATGCTGAGGAAGAGGAAGATGATGAAATTCTCAATGGTGATGATGTTACTGTGGCAAGTGTCTTGGCTCCGGACGAGCACGAGGGAGATGCAAACCTGTCGCGCACTCAGTCACTGCAAGAGGACTTCGGTGAGACTGAATCGGTCAAGAGGGTGCATTCGAGTGGTAATGCAGCAGCTGGCGAGATTTTTGACGCTAGTGTGATGTTCCCACCGACCCTGCCGATGAATATCGGGAAGCGGTCGCATCGTGACGAAACTCCGTCGGAAGAGGTGCGCGTCGAGCGAGATGCAGCAAAGACAGATGTGAAGAAGACACGCACCGGTCTTCGCGAGTACGACGAGCGACGCCGTCCCAGCTACTTGAAGGACTATGTGATGAACGCTGCGCTCAATACCTCGCGTACTCTGTACAAGAATGGACGACTCATAAGAGCAAGTAATGTGAAGATTCCTCGGAACCACCGTGAGATGATGCGTTCTAAGTGGCGAGAGTTCTTTCTGATGGGCGAAATGGAGGAGATTGCAGCGCTGAAAGCCAAAGGTGTTATCATGGAGATTTCTGGCGAAGAGATGCCTGAGGATGCACTGCTGGTGAATACGATGTGGGTGTATGACTTGAAGACGGACCACCAAGGATATGTGATCCGCTTCAAGGCTCGCATTGTTGCACTGGGCAATTACCAGCGACCCGGGATTGACTTTCGTGAGACGTTCGCCCCCGTTGCTAGGATGTCGTCGTTCCGACTGCTGCTGGCGATAGCAGCGGACCTGGGACTGAGTGTGTTTGGTGGAGATATAAACACCGCATACTTGAATGTTCGTCTGAGTTATTCGGCAGTACCTACGATCGATCGATGGCTATCCCTGCAAAGTGAATGGGCATGTGTACGTGGTACTGAAAGCATTGTATGGACTGCGGCAGTCAGGTCACGAGTGGAATACGGAACTGAACCAGTGGTTTCTGGATCACGGGTACCTGCGATCTCTGACGGAGCCGTGTCTGTACTATCGTTTCGAGGGTGAGACGATGGCGTACGTGCTAGTCTATGTCGACGATATTCTCGTAGCGACAAACGACGAGCCGTACAAGGAGCGCTTGTTCAAGGAACTGAACGAAGCGTATGGGATCAAGGACCAAGGGCAGCTGGCGCAGTACTTGGGCGTTGAGGTCGAGCAGACCACGGAGCGGATTGCGATTCGACAGGATAGGTACGCAAATGAGATTTTGAATAAGTTTGGCTACAGTGAGGCTCATGCTGTTGGGAATCCCATGGAAGTGAATGTGCGTCTGGCGCCGAGCAGTGATGAAGTGGTGGCGGAAACAAGCTTCCCTTACCGTGAGGCAGTCGGGATGCTCATGTACTTGGCCACCGGTACGAGACCGGATTTGGCTTTTGCGGTAGGACAGCTGAGTCGCTTTGTTGCAAAGCCGACCACAAAGCATGTGGGCACTTTGAAGCGGGTGCTGAGATATCTAGCTGGCACACGCAACTATGGGATCACCTACTCGAGAGGGCGGATAGTTTCGAGTGAAGTGGTGCTGGAAGGATATTGCGATAGTGATTGGGCAAATGATCCTGAGCAACGCAAGAGCACTACGGGGTTTGTGTTTACCCTAGCTGGCGGTGCCATTGCGTGGATGTCACGACGACAATCGATCATTGCCTTGTCCACGGCAGAGGCCGAGTATGTAGCGGCTTGTGAAGCAAGTATGGAGGCGGTTGCAGAGAGTAATATCTTGCAGGAGATCCTGCCTCATCACACTATCCGGCTACGGATTGGAGTGGACAACCAAGCAGCTCACGTGATGGCTACAAGCCCGACCTACAGCTGCCGCACGCGGCACATTGAGCTACGTTGGCACTATGTGCGGGAGCAAGTGCAGAAAGGAGCTATTGAGCTGCACAAGGTGAAGGGTGAGCAGAACCCTGCCGACACGTTCACTAAACCTCTTGACAAGAAGAGACTCAAGGCGTTGCTGTTGCTGGCCGGTGTTGGAAGCGTGCAATAGGCGAAGAGTGCTCTTCGAGGAGGGCGTGTTGGAATGCATATCTGAGACCTGCTCATGGCAGTTGAGACGAAAGCTGAGAAGCAGAGAAAAGCAGGTCGTTGTATGGGAACGGGTAGGAACCCGTGAGTGTTGGTAGGAGCTCAGGCAGTGAGCAGCTAACGCTCCATCAATTCAGTCTTCATTTTATCCTTCGTAGGCACAAGGTGCTCGGATCCGGTGCAGGTTCCATTACTCGATGCCCCGCATCACTCAGTGCATGGTGCAGAAGATGGAGCTGCATGCCTCCAAGTTCGTGAACGCCGCGATCCGCATGGAAAACATGAAGAATGGAGCGTCAGTACATGTAGTCAAGGAACTGCCCTGTTTTGATTGGGGATTAGCCAACTTTGATCGAGATAATACAGTGGTACTCCTGAGTTTGGATACTTTTTATGTACCCAAAAAATGGGCACGCCAAATTTGGCCGGCGATTAACCTGAGAATGGGCGGCAAAAGGTGTAGCTGTTCTCAGATTCGTTTCGGAGCTTATCGAGAAGTTGACGCTGCTTGATAAATAGATATTCTTTTCCTACATCGGACAGGCCTTCAGTCGAAATGCACATAACCGCCATTTCCGCTTGCTCTTTTGACGCTTGGTGCTGAGCCTCCATAATACTTACCTTTTGCTTTGCAACTTCAAGCTGCTGCTGCATAATTTCAACTTGCGCTGACGTGGCTTTTGCAAGCTCCCGCTGTGAGAGCATCGTTGATTGTCAACTTGCTCTTCAAATTAAAGCTGCTTCGATTTTTTCTTGCCCGCGGAGCTTGGGCGCTGAATGGATGCTGATGGAGGAGGAGAAAACAGTAGATCCGCTGTTTCGAAGACTGCAGCTAGGAGGCACCTCGAGCACGAACGCAGGTTGCTTTGTAAGAGCATCTCCAACGGTAGTGCAAAAGTCAAGGAATTGCACGATATTTGCAAAATTGAAAAAAAATCATCCCCCACGGGGAAGTGATAGGGGTTCAGAAGTAGTGCTGAAGTAATACGTTGAAATCGATAGTGCAATTCCCGGATGGCGTAGTGATCATCGGCCTGCTATTCACTACGACCTGCCAGCTATTGCACGCAAAGTGCAAGGCGAGAATACGCATTTATGGACGCCTTCAGCGCGTGCACCCGTCCGAAAGAGGTACACAACGCTCTCACAATACATATACTACTAGTTTCATAGGTATACCGGATGAATAGAAGCTCCCGGGCTTACCGGCAGTTGCTACAGTAAGTAGGGCAAATGACTTGTTGTCCCAAATGCATGCTGCAAACAACGGCGGGCCGTTATCGACCTGAAGTGCTCTATAGTTGCCTATTGCTGCCTATTGTGGTGCCTTTGCCACGGATAACTTAAGCTACGCTACCCTTTATCGGCCATTGCGGAGGGAGGGCTACCCGCTTTCACTTCGCAATTTTGCAATACCGTTGGGGAAGCTGAACTATTGCAAAAAAATTGAAGCGTGTTCGTCTTGTTAATGTTGCTAATCGGCCATTCACTTTGCCTTATCACTTTTGCGATTTGCACTACAGTTGGAGATGCTCTAAGTGCGCCTGTTCACTGGCGCCGGGAGTTTCAACGCTTGCAATTCGTGATTAGCCGAAGTGAATAGCAGGCTTCTATTCACTTCCACCAAGCTGTAGTGCACAATCAATTTCAAATTGTTACTTTAGAGCTACTTCGTATTCACTATCACTTCGCCGTTGGGGATGATTTTTTTGCAATTGTGCAAATATCGTGCAATTCCTTGACTTTTGCACTACCGTTGGAGATGCTCGAAAACGAATAGAGTGCGCAAAATCCTTGAAAGCGACAATAATCGTTACCGCATTTCGCATATAGAGAAACACACCCCATGTCATAGGTTTTGGTTTATTACTGCACTCGAGCTTAAAAACAATGTAAACCCCAAAAACCGGGTCACGCGATCATTTCGTACGTAAAATGGGCAAGATGGTTGGCCTAGTCATGCGGATGGCGCGGAGCGATCTCCTCTAGGATGGCGCTTAAGCTAGCAACAAGTCTCGGCGCCATCTACAACTATGTTGCACAGGAACCACACCACTTAACCAATTATCTACAGCGTTGCTTCTTCTACTACCATCGCTGCAGCAGCCGTGTTGTGCGCTCTTTCGAGCTTACGCGGTGGTTTAACCTCGTGCTCCCCATATCCCGCACTCAGGCGCGCCTCAACTGCGGTAATGGCACCCCCAATTTTCGTATTCGCTCCCTTTTGTACCAAACACATGGTACATCATTTCTATCCTTGATACATTTCTAAGAAGCCTGTGCTATCATTCCGGCACAACGAAGAGCGCACGTTGTGCAACTCCAGGGAGCACCGCGATATCTGCATCCAACCGTGCGTCGCCTGCGTTGCAGCGAACAGTGAGTGAGTTGCGTTGCCATGCGCTGGGGCACAGCACACCAGAGACACCAAGAATTAGTGTTGGCAGGTGGAAGTGAGCTCGGTGAGGAAGATTGAAGACTGATGTATTTGTTTGCTATGTAAGGCCACTTGGCCATGTTCACTATGTAGTTCTTGCTGCTGTTTGGTCAGTCCTACCTGTTCTCCTGCTGCAACGTCTCGTTCTCCGCAATCTCCGCCTGCACGTTGGCGGAGGTGCCCACCACTTCATGCACGCACACTCCCAAGATCACTGGCGAGTTCCGACACTCCTTCCCGTGCGGTCAACCTGAGAGCATCACAAGCCCACGCAGCTCAGCGAGCCGTGGCGCCGGGAGGACCTTTGTCAGGACGTCCGCACGCATCTTCTTGGACTCGCAGTAGTTGATCAGCAGCACCTTCTTCTTCACGAAGTCCTTCACAAACTTGTGGCGGGTGTCAATGTGCTTCGCGTGCCCCGTGGTGTCCTCGCCTTCCAATTGGGCGATCGCTGCTTGATTGTCGACGTGCAGCAGCGACGGCATCCTCACCTTGATCCCTATCTCTTTCAAACACTCGATGACGCCGAGCATGTGCGCAGTGGTGTGCGAGGCCGCGACAAACTCCGACTCCATCGTCGAGAGTGCGACGCACGCTTGTTTCTTGCACACCCACGCCACCACAGCGCCGGCCATCATCACAACGCCACCACTCACGGACTTCCTGTCCTTCTTGTCGGCCGCGTAGTCGGCGTCGCTGTACGCCTCCACCAGCACGCCGTCCTCGCCCATCGCGTTATCGTCCGCGTTCATTACGAACTTGATGCTCTTGGTGCCCTTGAGATACGTGGCGATCCGCTTCGCCAGTCTCCAGTCAGCCTCTCTCGGTGCGTGCGAGTTCCTCGTCGCACGGTGCACGTGTCGGGCCGCGTGCACCTGGAGACCCAGAGCAAGCTGCCCACTAATGACTGGAACGTCTGCACCGTCGGGTGCCAGCACCACCACTTGGCAATAACTCACCTGGTGCCTCGCTGTCTTGCTCGCCGCCGATCGGCGTGCTGACCGGGGCCGTCTTGTCCAACCCAAACTTCATTAACATGTCCTGGATCACCTGCTCCAGGTCGAGAGCCCAGCCGTCCTCTTCGTCGTAGCTGAAGGCTACACCCAGGAACTTCGACACGACTCCTAAGTCCTTCAGCTCCACAACCTGCATGTCCTGGAAGAACTTGTCCACCTTGTCCACGCTTGTGGCCGTCACGAGGATGTCGTCCACGTACACGCCGACGAGCGTCATCCATCCTCCTCGATCTTGACGTAGAGGCAGCTGTCCGAGTAGCACTGCCGGAATCCCAGCGACAGCAAGATGCTATGCAGCAACTGGTTCCACAGCCTGCCCGACTGCTTGAGCCCGTAGAGCCCTTTCTCGAGCAACAACGCCAGTTCGTACTTGGTCTTGACGCCCACCGCACGGAGCTGCTCCTCCGTGAACTCCATTCCGGTGGGGATGACGAGCATGATGACCAGCTCTTCCTCCTTCTTTGCTTTCACGTACGCACCGGGCACGTCTCCGTGGCGCGCGGGAACCTTCCAGATGTGCGACACCACCAAGATGATCTTGCCCGACTCCATGTCGAGCACAGCAGAGAAGGTGTACGTATAGTCGACCCCATACTCCTGCTCGTCGCCACGCGCCACCATCCGCGTGCGTCTTCAGCTTGAACACCCACTTGGTGTGCAGCAGCTTCGCGTTCTCCGGCTTCTTCACCACCTTCCACGTGCCGTTCTGCTCCAGCGCCTCGATCTCTTCTCTGATGGCTTGCTTCCACTTCTCTGAGCGCGGGTCCCTCATCGCCTCGCGGAAGTTCTTCGGGTCCTTGAGCATGACCGCGCTCACGCTGCCAACGGACACGTGCTTCTTGCCCATGTAGCGCGTGCGCATGCGCGTGGGCTGCACCTCTTCTGCTGGTAGCTGCTCTTTATCAGCGCCAGCTCCTTCCACTCCTGCAGCGTCTTCTGCTGCAACTGTTCTCTTCTTCTTGCTGCTCTTCTTCGACTTCTTCCTTGGTCGCTTCTTCTTTGACTTCACCGCCGGGCCGCTGCTCTCGGGCACCTTCGGCGTCTCTCTGATATGCGACGTGTCCGCGACGGGCTCCTTCCGTTCCGCGGTCTGCTCGCGTTCTTCAACAGCTCTCTTCAGCTCGGGGACCTCGCGCTCAAGCTGCGCCTGCAGCTGCGCGTTCTGCTTGCTGTCCAGCGTCTCCACGTTCTTGATGTGCTGGGTGGTGATTACGATCCGGTCCTTCGGTAAGTACACTTTGAAGCCCTTCGTCTCGTCATTTTTGCCCACGATCATACCAACCTATGCTCTGGCCTTCCACGCTTTCTTGCCAGGATCTCTGTAGGCTGTGCACGGGCTCCCGAACGTGACGATGTCGGACAAGTTCGGCACCTTGCCCGTCAACATCTCGAGCGGAGACATGCGCTTGGGGTTCGCGCTGCACGAGCTCCTGTTCAACACGAATGCAGCGTACTCTACTGCGTCTCCCCAGAAGTACAACGGCAAACCACTCGCAAACAGCATGCAACGTGCCACGTTCAGCACGGTGCGGTGCATTCTTTCCGCTTTGCCATTCGATGCTTGATTCTCGCGCTCGCTAATCTGGCGTCTGACGCCTGTTTCCTTGCAGAACGGGTCCACGTTCACGTACTCCTTACCCCCGTCGGTACGTAGCACATGAATCCGGCAGTTGAATCGCTTTTCAAAGTACACTAAGAAGTGTTCAAACTCCTTTGTAGCATCCGCTTTGTTCTTCGCGAGGAAGACGCGCACGTAGTTCGTCGAGTAGTCGATGAAGTTGATCAGGTACTTGTTGCCGCGCCTGTCCCTCGAGGTCATGGGGCCCTTAATGTCACTGCCGATAACGCCACCAATCTTGTCGATCGGTGCGTTCGCGCCCGTGTCCTTCTTGGACTGATTGTTCTTGCTGTGCTTGCCTTGTGCACAGGTCAAACAGTTGGGCCGCTCTCTGCTTGTCAGCCGGATACCTGATCCAGGCGTGTCGGCCATGCGCTCGACTGTATCGTACGCAATGTGGCCCAGCCTCTTGTGCAGTTCCAGCAGCGTCGACTCCGTCACAGCATCCTCAAGCGATTCGCTCGCTGCCTTGACTGCCTCCGTCACCGCGTTGACGCGTGTCTCCGTGGTCACCGATCATCAGCACCTTGTTGCGCCTGTAAACCTCAAAGATCCGCATGCCAGTGTTCTCCTGCACCGTGTAGCTCTTGCCACCGTGGGGCTCCAGGTACACGCCCTTCTCCTCCAAGATGCCGTAGCTGATGATGTTATCCGGTATAGTAGACGTCGGACAAGTCCACGATGACCTCATTGCTGTCCACGATCGTCCGCAGCACCACCGTGCCCTTCTTGACTACGTGTATAAGATCACCGTTAGCCGCTCGGTACGTCCAAGATCCACGTGCACGAGTCCCCGTTCGTGCCGGTTCCCACGGCCAGCGTGACTCGAGTCGACGTCTTAGCACCGCTGTTTTCTTTACCTGGGCAGTCTCTAGCTAGGTGCCCGGCTTCACCACAATTGTAGCAGGAGCGAGTCTCCGTGCCGTCAACACGGGCAACGGATCCTCGTCCACCTTGATCTCCACGGCCGCCACCGTGAAATCGACCGCCTCGTCCGCGGTTCCCGCGCCCGATCTCCTGCTTGAGCATGTTCGCATCGAACTCAATCGCGAACGCCACCAACTCCGTGGCCTGCTGTAAGTAGTCGGCGCGCTGCGAGTTCAGCCGCGTCAACATCGCACTCTGCAAGTACGGCGGCGCCGACTTGCACAGACTCTGCAGCACGTGTAGGTCCGAGCAGCCGGAGCGCTCAGCCACGTACGTCAAGTACTGGTAGTGCTCGGCCCACGTCCTGCTCTTCGACTTCTCCGCAGTCATCAGCTGCAATCCCTTGCTCGCCGTGATTGTCGTCATGTACGGCACGAGCATCCTGTTCATCACGTGTTCCAACGTGGGCGATTCGGTCGTCCAGAGCGGCACCATCCTCTCGAAGTACACAAGCGCTGTGCCATCGAGCTTACCATTGAGAGCGAGGATGCGGAACTCTTCCGGCCAGTCTCCTCCGCTCATCTGCTGTGCTGCAGCCAGTCGCTTCAGGAACCTCAGTCCCCACGATTTGAAGTTCGCCCCCAGTCCCGGGTAGACTTCCTTGCCCGAGAACTTCCCGAATCCGGGCCAGTCCAGGTCCCGCGGCTTCGGGATTTTGATGCCGAAGTTCGTCGGCGGCACGAACTGCTCCGGCGAGGGCGACGGCCAGTACGGCTGCTGCTGCGGCGCCTGCTGCGGCTGCTGCACATTCGTCGCCTGCTCCACCGGACGCGTCGGCACCGGGAGCGTTGGTGCTGTCGGTCCCACCGAGAGCATCGACTCGTCGAGAGAGTCTACTCTCATCCTTCGGTCTCTGGCCTTGATAAAGTCCGTGAACGCGCTCGACGCGCCGTACTGGTTCTCGTACGGCGTCGTGCGCGACGGCTCGCTGCGACGCTGCAGCTGCTCCTGCAGCTTCACTTGATTGGCCATGAACTGGGCCTGCTGCTTGGCCATCCCCTCGAGCAGGCCTTCGAATCTGTCAAGTCGCTCGGAGCTCTCGCTGGAGCCCCGACTGCCCCTTGCATGGGGGTCGGACGCGCCCGAGTCGGAGCGCGTCCCCTCGAACAACTCGAACGGGTCTGCAGCCACGTTCAGCCCTTGGACGTCGGTGTCGTGAACGTTGCGTGCGGGGCTTGGCCATTGTGAGGTGTCGTCGGAGCCAATTGGGCTCATAACCTGTTGGCAGGTGGAAGTGAGCTCGGCGAGGAAGATTGAAGACTGATGTATTTGTTTGCTATGTAAGGCCACTTGGCCATGTTCACTATGTAGTTCTTGCTGCTGTTTGGTCAGTCCTACCTGTTCTCCTGCTGCAACGTCTCGTTCTCCGCAATCTCCGCCTGCACGTTGGCGGAGGTGCCCACCACTTCATGCACGCACACTCCCAAGATCACTGGCGAGTTCCGACAATTAGCGCCTTGCGGGGAGACAACGTGCCGCACAGGCCAGTCATCCGCAACAAGCCAAGACCTGGCCGGTCGGCTACTTCGCGGCACCCATACTGCCAGGCCACCAAAGACTTCGTGCGCGAGCATATAGCTCGGGTGGAGGGTCACGAGGATGTCGCGACGTCGTCGACAAGTGTGTGTTGGTGAGTTGCATCCACATACATGCGGCATGCACCACTGCAGGACGGAGCTCAAGCACATAAAGTCCGCGTACACGGACAACAAAACCAAGCCTCGACAAGCTCT
This sequence comes from Phytophthora sojae, assembly GCF_000149755.1. Taxonomy (NCBI): domain Eukaryota; phylum Oomycota; class Peronosporomycetes; order Peronosporales; family Peronosporaceae; genus Phytophthora; species Phytophthora sojae. The sequence continues at coordinate 1,271,436 of NW_009258116.1, forward strand.
AGAACCCCGCGAGCGGGCTCTACATATAGTAGAGATCCACATTAGAAAACATTATCTTAACTGGTAAGCGTAAGTAAGTGCATGCAACCTGCCAACTGAATTTCCTTGCTACAAGCTTGAGTTTTTGTCTGATGTTGCCCATTGTCCGCGCATGGTTCACTCAAGCCCCCCACCAGCACTGCGGCTGGAGCTGCTAGTCGGGGCTTCGAAGTGAGTCGGAGGATTCTTAGCTGAAGTTTCTGCCGCGAGCGGTGACGATTCGCTCCATGTAACTTTGCGCGGTGGTGACTTCAGCGTTTTGGTTGAATCTCGAGACAGGTCGGCGGGCTGGTGCTGCTCCGCGCGATGGAACTCATTGGGATACTTAGCGAGAAATGAAGACACTCCGCCAGCTAGCAAGATATGTGTTACGTGAAGTTTTCAAGTTCAGCTTTCATGTACCTAAAAAAAAATGGAGCTTTCTGGGTTTGTTCTAGTGTTGGGGACAGAGGAGGTATCGTTGGGGGTGTCGAGTTATGGCAACACAGTCGCTCTACCTAGTCACGACTTCTACCGAGTTATGGCAACACGGTCGCTCTATCGAGATATGGCTTCTACCGAGTTATGGTATTGTGCCTTTCTGCCAAAACGCCCTCCGATTTGAGGTCCTACGTAGGAGTCTTGCTCCTACGTAAGACCTCATAAAAGTTAGTACCGAGGCCAGTAAAACCGTGCATAAACAATAACTGAATGTAAACTGAGCGAATTGCTTGCGAAGGGAGGCCAACAAATGAGCGTGTGCAGTACCGTTATACCTGTAGACTACAGGCTGTAGCACACGTACCCGTACGTAGCTCCACGCTGGCATGGTGACCTAGCTGCGGTGCTGCCTGAGTCTCCGCCTGTACGAGTGTGGCCAAACTATGCATTTACCACAGATGCTGTCAGGCACACTGACGTGATCTAGTCCTACGAAGGGCTCGTTAGTCCTACGAAGGCACGAATGGCCAGCTTAACATGGCCATTCGGTCCTTATTTCCAAAAAGGTACCCTTTAGATGAAGACGGAGCTCCTACGTAGGACTTCCGTAACCCGATGCAGGGCTAACAGCAAATCCTAGGTTTAACCCTACACTCTCCTTCTTAAGACCACATTTTTGAGGTCAGATTGGCCAAAGTTTCTGAAAGGCACAATAACACGGTCGTTTAACCAAGTTAAAGCAACACGGTTGCTTCATTTCGTAAAAGGCGATCGCTGTTCGCAGCTTACTTGGTGAAGAGGTTGCATCGTGCAACTTGTACGACGTCAAGTTGACTTTGGTTGTGCCGGAATGATAGCACATGAGATGTATCTAGGATATAAATGATGTACCATTGTTTTGGTACAATAGGGTGCGAATACGAAAATCGTAAGGGGGGGTGTCGAGGGTGGGAGAAATCTTGAAGGGGCGTTTTCCAGCGAGCGTCGAGCAGACCACCGCTCGACACTGAGCAGACCAGCAGCACGTGCTCGCGATGGAATAGGGTTCCAGGAACCCACTGCTTCTCTACATACTACCATACCATGACGGTGCCGACACCGGCCTACACCTGCCGACACTATCTATCATTGGTGGAAATGATGAATTTCAATGATTGGTCTAAACTACTGTACTCATTAACACTTCTCGCATTTTCAGTTTGCGTGGTCAAGGTCGCTGCCCCGTGACAAACTCCACGCCCCTCCAGGCTTCGCGAGCGGGGCATGCGGTCGTGCACGGGCGCGATCAGGACCTCCAAGATGGCTGAGCCCCAGAACACACAGGACATGACGGGCAAGAGACAGCAGAAACCGGGGTGAGAAGCCACCAAGAGCGCGGAGGACGGCGGGGGGCCCAAGGGCACGAAGGACGGCGAGATGACCAAGGGTACGAAGGACAACAGTCCTCCCTCGCTGGCACGTGCACGGCCATCTCACACACGGACGCGCGGTGCTCGTACCCGGCCACGGGCGCGTCGGGCTAGTGCTCGCACCCGCTCGGACGGCGCGCGTCATGGCGCTGGCCTCCAAGCCGCAGGCCCCGAAGTCTGCGACCACCAAGGGCACGGCGGAAGATAGACGCACCAAGTGCGTGGAGGTCGGCGGAGGGCAACAGCGAGGAGTGGGAGGAGGAGGAGAAGGAAGACGAGGAGGGAGGACGCCCGATAAGAAGCCTGCGCCTGGCGGCCACCCACTCGTCACGCTGCAGGCAGCAACAGCAGCAGCACGCGGAGCTGCAGAGCCAACCCAGGACCACGCCCCCGCAGCAGTAGCCGCCCTCGTCCCAGTACCGCCATTACAACCAGCAGCACCCGAAGCAGCAGCGCGGCGGCTGCGAGTTGTCGATCGCCGGGTGCGGCGGAGGGCACGCTCGCTGATGTCGAGCTTGGGGGGGCTCCTCCCGGAGGGGGTACTGCTGCTACTGGCGGCGCGGCTGGTGCCGGCGCCGCTGCATGGTGGGATGGCGCTTTCTACAGGCGCGGTGTTGCTTAGTGCTGTAGTGTATTGCACGAATAGAATGTATATAACAGTGAATATTTCTAATTCTTGTACCACTCTCAACTGCTGCGGAGTCACTTACATGTATTGACGGCGGTACCTTAGCGGCAGTGGCCATAGTGTCACCAACAATGCCTCACCCAAAACAGCTTTCTACATGACACAATGCTGCTTCGGAAATAGCGTTGCTGAGAAACTCGGTTGAATTTGTAGAGCAAGTGAAAGCGCCACACAAAACGCTTCGAACAGGCAAACAGAAGCAATACAAAGTCAAGTGAAGTGTCGGCACCGTGCAAAATATGTGTTTAACACCTAATTACTTAACTTCACTATATGTGGATAACATATCTCGGCAGCCCTGCCTACATTATACGTCGGCAGGAGTGTCGGCAGCTCATACACCTACCCCTCACGTTGATCATTGGATAAAATACCAGCTATCGCCCTTCTCATTCGATAATAATCGGTCATCGATACACTGGCTAAGTATAAAATCATATGTGTCGGCACCATCACGATATTTATCCATACAGATCTCCCCGGCATATCAAGAATAGCGATGTCGAATGTACCTCGCAGAGCTAGTACAGCCATGCAGTCGAGATTTGCGCTTTCTGGATAATATGTACTGAGTCTAGTTAAAAGTGGAGGGAACATGTCCACCAGCGGGAAGCAACTGCAAGTTGCTAGTTAGCAGGAGTAAAATGAAAGGCTCAAAATGAACTTTAGATAAGTTATTGCTGCAGCAAGATGCGGTCGTTACGGCATGCGGCAGGGGCGTCAGTGCCTTGCCCTGAACGATGGGGCAGTACGGACATTAGAACTCCCTAAATGACCGTCCCAGGCAGCAGTCTACGCGGCGCGATGCTCCGCGAACAAGACAAATCATTCACTACATGTACAAGTACAAACACAAGAATATCGGCGATATTATATCGCCGACCCCCTTCAGATTGAAGTTCAATGGTGCCCTCTGCTTGAAAACTGAGCCGACGGTACAAGACGAGGGAAGCTACTTTTCCATTAATTGAGTAATTCAGTACATTGGCACTTCTGTCAAGCCCTTTGCAAGCTTCGCAACCTCGCAGTTTCTATTGGTCCGACCTTTCTTGATTTGCCGGGACAGACTGTATCCTGATTCAGGGTTCGCAGAAAGATCAACGTGTGTATTGAGTTTGAGTTATCAACACGAGCTGAAGGCTCACACATGCATATGTATAGTGCCGTGAAAGCGACGAGCTTGGCCATCAAAAACGGCAAGGCAACTGAGCTGCATGCGCCAGAAAGTCTTGCTTGAGCCGGGTCGTTCACGTGCACTTCGCGGTCGATTTGTTTGGTTCTTGTTGGTACTGGCCGATGGCGTGGATGGCCAATTAGAAGACGGTCTTCATCGGAGGCTCAGTAGGGTACCCGGGCTGCTTCGTCTCGTAAGCCGGGGGCTGCGTGGTCTTGACTGGGTCCTTAAGTCCGCCCGGGTACTTGGAAGGCGCCTTGGTAGATTCGTATCCCTTGGGAGCCTTGGGGTCTTCCGCCGGGGCCTGGGTGGACTCGTATCCCTTAGGAACCTTAGGGTCTTCGATTGGCGCCTCCGTGGACTCGTATCCCTTGGGAGCCTTAGGGTCGACTACCGGTGCCTCCGTGGATTCGTATTCCTTCAGGCTCTTAGGGTCCTTGGCCGACACCTCGGTAGATTCGTGAGGGGGGTACCCCTTCGGTGCCTCCGTGGATTTGTCAGAGGGGTATCCCTTCGGAGCCTTGGGGTCTTCAATTGGCGCCTCAGTGGATTCGTACCCCTTCGGAGCTTCAGTAGATTCTTGAGGAGGGTACTCCTTCGGGCCCTTGGGGTCCTCAGCTGGGGCCGCGGTAGATTCGTGAGGGGGGTATCCCTTGGGAGGGTCAACGTGGTAGTCACCAGCGATCTTCTTGCCGTACTTGTCGCCGGTCTTGAGCTCCTTGTCGCCGCCTTCCGTGGAGGACGTGGCGTAGTCCGTCGTGGTGCTGCCCTCAGTCGTTTCGTCCGAGCCGTTCGAGCTGTCCGAGCCCTCAGTGGTGCCATAGTCCTTGCCTTCCTTGGTGTAGCTGCCCTCTTCTTCCGATCCCGAGGCGCTAGTGCTGGTGCTGGTGCTGGTGCTGTAGTCGGTGGTCGTCTTGCTGCCGTCAGTCTTCGAGGCAGACCCGCAGTCTTCCTCGGACGTGCTGCCCTGAGTCACAGCTGACCCCGTCGAGCTAGTTCCGTAGTCGCCCGTCGACTGGCTGCCCTCCGATGCACTGGTTGACTCGTAGGCGCTGGTGCTACTGGTGGTCCCATAGCCATAGTCAATCACTGTCTTCCCACCCTCAGTGTTGCCACTTCCCGACGAGCCGGTGCTGTAGTCCACCGTCGTCTGCTCGCCCTCCGAAGCGCTGCTCGTGTACGTGGCGCTTCCGGTGCTTCCCTCCGTGCTGGTTGATGCGGACGAGTAGACAGCGCTTCCGGTGCCGTAGTCCGTGGTGGTTTGGCTGCCTTCCGTACTGGCGACGTAGGTGGCGCTTCCAGTGCTGTAGTACACATCGGTTTGACTGGCTTCGCCTCCCTCCGTCGTGGTCGATCCAGTCGTGTACGTGGCACTTCCGGTGGCGTAGCCTTCCGTGGTTTGGCTCCCTTCCGTCGACTCACCAGACCAGTAGGTCGCACTACCGGTGCTGTAGTCCACGGTCGTTTGGCCTTCTTCCGTTTGGTAGGTCGCACTTCCAGTGCTGTAGTCCACAGCAGTTTGGCTTCCCTCGGTCGACTCGGTCGTGTAGGTCGCGCTTCCCGTGGAGTACGTTCCGTAGTCGACGTCTCCTTCAGTAGAGGTAGTCGACTCAGTCGTGTAGGCAGCACTTCCGGTGCTAGCAGAGCCGTAGGTCACGGTAGTCTCTTCGCCCTCTGTGGCCTCCTCAGAGGTCAACTGCGTGGAGTAGCTCACGTCCCCCTCCGTGCTACCAGTGGTGGTGGTGGTGGCGCTGTAGTAGTCGCCAGAGCTCTCGGCTGTACCGTAATCCACGCTCGAGTCGTCCTGAGAAGGGTAGGTGGCGTCTCCATAGCCTCCGGTCACAGTACCCGTCGGCGCAGGCGTCGGGGTGGTGTCGTAGTCGTAGTCGTAGTCTCCACCCTCCGTCGACTCGGTAGTGTAGGTGCTGGGCGCGGGTGTAGAATAGCCACCACCGGTCGTAGCTTCATCCGGGCCAACCTCGCACTTGACAGTGAGGGGCATATCCGCAGTCGTGTCGTAGCCTACTTGCTGGCCGGATGCAGTGTACCCGGCTTCAGTGGTAGCATCATAATCCGTCGTGGGGAACGCACAGCCCCACGTGTCTCCCGTCACGTAGACGCACTCGGCGTCCACGGGGGCCACGCAGTCGGTTCCGTTGAAGGACGGCAGGTACGGGTAGCAGTCGCCGACGGCAACGTCGCCCGCCTGGGGGCACGTCTGGCCCACAGGCGCCGCGCCGTCACCGGAGCACGGGAAGCCGCGAGCCTCGGGCAGCGCGTAGGTGGCGTCGTACTGCACGGAGATCGGGACGTCGGCAGACGCGAGTCCCGCCGCGATGATGCCGGCCAGAGCTGCAGCAGCAGCAGGTTTTCTCGAGGCCATCAGTCTGTCGCTCAGTCGGTCGATCGGTTGATCGAGAGGAGGAGGTCGATGTCACCGCGAACGGGGAAGTTGAGGAATGAGAGCGTTCGACTTGAGAGACGAACAAGAGGCTCGTGAGAGGAGCCCCTGGGCTTCACCGCTGTTTGGTTCGGTCCAAAAGCGTCGTCTTTGGGGATCCGTCGATAGTAGAAACCCAGTCAGTAAGTACCCCTTGAGGCTTTCTCGAAACGGATGATAAATGATACCGACGGCTTGGCGGGGCGCGGAGCCTGTCGTGGGTGGCCACGCATACGACCGGGGCTTTCCTGTTGCAGCGACTAGCGTGAGGGTGTAGCTATGTACTGGTGGAGTTGGAGAGGAGGGGGGGGGGGTAATCGATGGGTTTGCTTGCTAGTCAATGGAAACTATTTTTCCGAGGCACCTCAGCCTTCGAGTTCCGGTACACTGGACAAGTAGCGAGCACGATGCTTTGATAGCGTTTGCCACGCCTCTATACGCTTAGAGGAGAGTTTCTCGAAATCTATCAGCGGTTTCAATCGACATCGACAATCGACCTGGAGTAACGAACGATATGAGATGGTTACACTACCATGGCATTGCGTGTGTGTGTGGGGGGGCATGGACGAAATGACGTGTTCCCTTGCTTTTATTCGTTTCGTTTCAAACTCCAGGTTGAGGATTTATCCTGTCCTCTTTCCATCATGGAAACATGGATGCATTATCAATAGAAACCTTCTGGGATAGCACATGGAGGTTGAGGTGCCTCCAACAAGAGCAGGTGGGCAGCAACGAGCACAAAGGCTCAAACGTGACACTGTTTTGTTAAGATTTCCATGAATGCTAGCGTGCTTATAGTATACTTCCTCTGAACTTCTCCCGACAGACGAACGCTGACGTACGCGACCCCACTCGAGCGGTCGTGAAAGGCAGGCGCTACTTGCCTCAGTCTCTAACTTACGCACCCACCGACTCAACCTCCCAGGATCATGCTGCGACTCGTGACTTGTGCTGCTGCGCTCCTGGCACTTGCAACCGCGGACGGCGATGCCAGCGGCGAAATCAAAGTCGACGCAGAAGCTGGAGTCAACGAGTCGACCATCCATTGGGACAACTGGGCCAAGTCGGCCAAGCTGAACCCGACTGTGCAGCACATTCCGCTGGATCCGTCGGAAAGCGACTTGCGACCGCCACCAGCTCAAATCCCCGACTCCTTCGACATGTTCGTGGGCTCGTCGGTCTTTCGAGACGGGTATCGGTGTGGCAAGACCCTGTTCACAGCGCTGAAGCGAGCAACGCACCCGGAACGGCTCCAATTCGGCATCGTGGAGCAAATCTACGAGGGAGACCCAACTTGTCTCGACGAGTACTGCAAAATGGCGGCGGAGGAGTGGCCTGAAGACCAAGAGTGCCGGTACAAGGCTCAGATCACCGTGGACACTCGCGACGCGGCTAAGTCGGCTGGATGCACGACGGCTCGTCACCTGCAGCAGAAGTTGGTGGGCGACCAAGAGTTTTGTCTGCAAGTGGACGGCCACAGCGTCTTCACGAACCGCTGGGACGAGAACATCCTGGCGGACTGGGCGTCGATCGACAACGAGATGGCGGTCATGACCATGTACCCGCACCACACACACGACGGTATGGTCAAGGAGAACGGGGACAACGCAATCATCAATTCAATTCCTCACCTGTGCACTACTATCCGTGGTGGCAATGGTTTGACGCGTATCGTAGGCGCCAGTTTGATCAAAGACTCGTGGATGCCGCAGATGGCCGCGCTCTGGGGCGGTGGCTACTCGTTCAGCAAGTGCCACGCAGAGCGCAGGGTGCTGATCGACTCGCACACGCCGTGGCTCTGGGACGGCGAGGAGTTCATGCGGTCTGCCAACTACTGGACGTACGGCTACGACTTGTACTCGCCGAGTAGATTGGGCAATGTTTTGTACCATAACTACTCGAAAAAGCCGGCGAGCTTTTGGGCGTCACCTATGGACCCCGTGAAAAAGGAGCTGGACACGGAAATGGCTCGAAACCGCGTGCGTCTCCGCCTCGGGATCCCGTTCAAGGGACCAGTTGATACTTTCGAGCTTGAGAAGTACGGCTTCGGTACGGTGCGGTCGTTCGAGAGCTTCCTCGAGTTCGCCAACGTCTCACTTGAAGGCTGGATGAACGACACGAACTCGTGTGGCCAGCTACACTGGGTCCCGTACGAGAATGCAACGGAGGTGGAGGAGACTGTGGGTGATGGCTGGAAGCTGTACCCCGAAGAAGAGGAAGGCCCCGAAGCTCCAGACGCCGTAGAAGACTGGGAAAACGACTCGCACTCTGAGGAAGAAGGTGAAGCAGAGGACGAGAACATTCCGGTTGAGGAGAATGAGGAGGCGGTCGATGGAGTGGCGGCTGCTCAAGTCAACGGCGCAGCAGCGGTGGCTGATAATGAAGCAGTTGAGATGGCAGCGAAACTTCGACAAGGGGTACCCAGCCCAGTGGAAATGAGCTCCAGAATGTCGTCGACGAGTTTCCTTGTGGTTGCCGTTCTGGTGGCGATGTTCGTCACCATCTCCAGCGACGCTGGCTCAGCGATTCGTCGCCGACTTTGTAGTATCCACACTAGCACTCACCGCAGCATTTAGATAGATTGGCTTGAGGAATACATTTGTAACCTAGTTTACGTAGCTGAATTTTGACGCGAAGTACATCACCAGCGTTCGTCCAAACGCTAACGAAATCTGTTGCTGTGTTCGTGCACGATGGGGACTATCATACATCCATGGAGTACTTGCCAGTCGAATCTGCCGTTTCAATCAAAATTGCTATCCCCCCGTCTCCGTACTGTAGTATGCTAGTGTAGCCATCTCATTTCGTTCGTTACCACCGCTTTGGTCGACTGAAACCGCGAGTGATTTAGGTTTCTGTAAGCGTATTGACTCAATTCTATTGAGTCATTGCAACCATATCAAAGCAGCGGCGGGTATCGTATTTGGCATCTGTCTCGCACCGGAACCTAAAGACAGACACCCACAGGTGAATAGCGTCTCCTCCATGGAAAGCGGAACACAAGGCGCTAAAATGGAAACTACTTTCCATGATCTAGCTGAGCCCAAGAGCAGAACCAAACTATCATCTTCCGCCAATTTCCATCTCCCCTTACACCACCCACCCACCCTTGCGCTAGTCGCTGCAACAAGAAAGCCCCGGTCGTATGCGTGGCCACCCACGACAGGCTCCGCGCCCCGCCAAGCCGTCGGTATCATTTATCATCCGTTTCGAGAAAGCCTCAAGGGGTACTTACTGACTGGGTTTCTACTATCGACGGATCCCCAAAGACGACGCTTTTGGACCGAACCAAACAGCGGTGAAGCCCAGGGGCTCCTCTCACGAGCCTCTTGTTCGTCTCTCAAGTCGAACGCTCTCATTCCTCAACTTCCCCGTTCGCGGTGACATCGACCTCCTCCTCTCGATCAACCGATCGACCGACTGAGCGACAGACTGATGGCCTCGAGAAAACCTGCTGCTGCTGCAGCTCTGGCCGGCATCATCGCGGCGGGACTCGCGTCTGCCGACGTCCCGATCTCCGTGCAGTACGACGCCACCTACGCGCTGCCCGAGGCTCGCGGCTTCCCGTGCTCCGGTGACGGCGCGGCGCCTGTGGGCCAGACGTGCCCCCAGGCGGGCGACGTTGCCGTCGGCGACTGCTACCCGTACCTGCCGTCCTTCAACGGAACCGACTGCGTGGCCCCCGTGGACGCCGAGTGCGTCTACGTGACGGGAGACACGTGGGGCTGTGCGTTCCCCACGACGGATTATGATGCTACCACTGAAGCCGGGTACACTGCATCCGGCCAGCAAGTAGGCTACGACACGACTGCGGATATGCCCCTCACTGTCAAGTGCGAGGTTGGCCCGGATGAAGCTACGACCGGTGGTGGCTATTCTACACCCGCGCCCAGCACCTACACTACCGAGTCGACGGAGGGTGGAGACTACGACTACGACTACGACACCACCCCGACGCCTGCGCCGACGGGTACTGTGACCGGAGGCTATGGAGACGCCACCTACCCTTCTCAGGACGACTCGAGCGTGGATTACGGTACAGCCGAGAGCTCTGGCGACTACTACAGCGCCACCACCACCACCACTGGTAGCACGGAGGGGGACGTGAGCTACTCCACGCAGTTGACCTCTGAGGAGGCCACAGAGGGCGAAGAGACTACCGTGACCTACGGCTCTGCTAGCACCGGAAGTGCTGCCTACACGACTGAGTCGACTACCTCTACTGAAGGAGACGTCGACTACGGAACGTACTCCACGGGAAGCGCGACCTACACGACCGAGTCGACCGAGGGAAGCCAAACTGCTGTGGACTACAGCACTGGAAGTGCGACCTACCAAACGGAAGAAGGCCAAACGACCGTGGACTACAGCACCGGTAGTGCGACCTACTGGTCTGGTGAGTCGACGGAAGGGAGCCAAACCACGGAAGGCTACGCCACCGGAAGTGCCACGTACACGACTGGATCGACCACGACGGAGGGAGGCGAAGCCAGTCAAACCGATGTGTACTACAGCACTGGAAGCGCCACCTACGTCGCCAGTACGGAAGGCAGCCAAACCACCACGGACTACGGCACCGGAAGCGCTGTCTACTCGTCCGCATCAACCAGCACGGAGGGAAGCACCGGAAGCGCCACGTACACGAGCAGCGCTTCGGAGGGCGAGCAGACGACGGTGGACTACAGCACCGGCTCGTCGGGAAGTGGCAACACTGAGGGTGGGAAGACAGTGATTGACTATGGCTATGGGACCACCAGTAGCACCAGCGCCTACGAGTCAACCAGTGCATCGGAGGGCAGCCAGTCGACGGGCGACTACGGAACTAGCTCGACGGGGTCAGCTGTGACTCAGGGCAGCACGTCCGAGGAAGACTGCGGGTCTGCCTCGAAGACTGACGGCAGCAAGACGACCACCGACTACAGCACCAGCACCAGCACCAGCACTAGCGCCTCGGGATCGGAAGAAGAGGGCAGCTACACCAAGGAAGGCAAGGACTATGGCACCACTGAGGGCTCGGACAGCTCGAACGGCTCGGACGAAACGACTGAGGGCAGCACCACGACGGACTATGCCACGTCCTCCACGGAAGGCGGCGACAAGGAGCTCAAGACCGGCGACAAGTACGGCAAGAAGATCGCTGGTGACTACCACGTTGACCCTCCCAAGGGATACCCCCCTCACGAATCTACCGCGGCCCCAGCTGAGGACCCCAAGGGCCCGAAGGAGTACCCTCCTCAAGAATCTACTGAAGCTCCGAAGGGGTACGAATCCACTGAGGCGCCAATTGAAGACCCCAAGGCTCCGAAGGGATACCCCTCTGACAAATCCACGGAGGCACCGAAGGGGTACCCCCCCCACGAATCTACCGAGGTGTCGGCCAAGGACCCTAAGAGCCTGAAGGAATACGAATCCACGGAGGCACCGGTAGTCGACCCTAAGGCTCCCAAGGGATACGAGTCCACGGAGGCGCCAATCGAAGACCCTAAGGTTCCTAAGGGATACGAGTCCACCCAGGCCCCGGCGGAAGACCCCAAGGCTCCCAAGGGATACGAATCTACCAAGGCGCCTTCCAAGTACCCGGGCGGACTTAAGGACCCAGTCAAGACCACGCAGCCCCCGGCTTACGAGACGAAGCAGCCCGGGTACCCTACTGAGCCTCCGATGAAGACCGTCTTCTAATTGGCCATCCACGCCATCGGCCAGTACCAACAAGAACCAAACAAATCGACCGCGAAGTGCACGTGAACGACCCGGCTCAAGCAAGACTTTCTGGCGCATGCAGCTCAGTTGCATTGCCGTTTTTGATGGCCAAGCTCGTCGCTTTCACGGCACTATACATATGCATGTGTGAGCCTTCAGCTCGTGTTGATAACTCAAACTCAATACACACGTTCAATTTCAAGTTCCTACGCTTGCTTCATTTAACTTTCAAATAATGAAAGATCGTACTCGAGATGATTTGAACACACCTTATCGCTGTCAACAAGCCCTTGGGGTTGGAAGTTATTCGCACTCTGCTACACCGAGGAACTGATTGATGCTACATTTTGCGTTATGCCTCGAAAATTACGGAACTGTATGATGCCACCAGTAACTTCGTAACGGAGCCGAAATCAAGACCATCGCAACAGTGACTGAGTCTAGCCCTTGATCGACTTAGTTTATGCGGAAAACCTTCCTGCTTCCAAATACTACAGATCAACTATGCCGCAAAACAATTTGTAGCGCTTTCGCACACCCGACTGACAACCCATCCGTAACTTCACTCCGCGGGGGATTCGAATTCGCCCACCGGATGCCTCACTCTACCTTTTCAGTTCCCAAATTGTCTTGCGAACGGAAGAACTCAAGTCCACCGACAGAAACCATGGGGGACTACGTCCCAGTCGTCGTTGCCGTCCTGGTCAGCATCGACACGGTTTGGACGAGACCAACGATATCAACCAAGCCCAGGACACTTCGATTAACGCTGAACCCTGGTCTCAGTCTCTCCCTATTAAGCGCTCGCTGCGGACGGTCGATACGACTGATGCTGAGGCTGCAGAAAGAGGAATCATCCCGTCTAGCGTTTACTCCGCTCTCAGCAAGGCTGCAAACTCAAGAAACTCTCAAACAACATGCAGATCAAGGCTTAGCAAAGGACCCCAAGGCCGTGTACAAGGAAGCCGTCTGATGTGGGACTGACGCAGGGATACAGGCTGTGGCTCGCCTGGAGCAAGAAGGTAGGCCGGTATATGATCTGAGGATCCGCAAGACTCAAATAAAGGCTCCAAATTCATCACCACACTTCAAATCAGTTTTGATCCACAGGGACGAAGTTCTGGGCCTCACTCTTCCCAGTGCCTAGTGTTCGGTGTGTTGCTGCCTGATGTTACTGCTACTCGCATCCAAAGTCGCCGGCAGCTCTGTCCGCTTGTTGTCGCTGCCCCAGTGACTAACTGTTAATACTCGGTTATATGTCCTTCAGTCCATTTCTTCGGACAAACTCCAGCGCAGAAGAAAATTGAATGGCATCACTTTCCGCAGAAAGTAGCTTTCAGGCCATTGTGATTCTCCGAAGCAAATTTATCAACACAATCTGCTCGAGTGAACACTTCTAGCACCAAATGATCGCGAGCTCAAAATCTCGGAAGGGAGGCGCTGATGTCGTACAACGCAATGGACGAAGCGGAAATTCGCACTGACGTATCAGCTTCGCTACCGAATCCAGGTGCATGCTTGATTGAACTCAGCCACAACACGCATAGAGTCCACTCAAATTTTTATCAGGTGGGTTGTGGCAGTGCTTCCTCCACTCACGCCAATGACTCACGGGTAGTACAGTAGCTCAAGACTCTCCATTCCGCCGGGCGCTACCAACGCGCGCACCTTGTGGCGGTGGCGCAGCACGTAAACTCCTGGCGCTGCGAGCTCCACAACTCGCAGACGCCTCAACTGGATTGGCAGGACTTACGTACACAGTCTATTTTCGGTGATATCTTGGAGTTTGTATAGGCAGCCCATCACCCCACAATGTGACGACCTTCCCGCAGGACGGATGTCATCCGCGGGAAATGGCTTTGCTCCGCTGCGCTCCGCAAAGGCAGTCGCTGCGCTCCTGCGATAAAAAGATTCTCTCACCTGGCGAGAACAGTGCTCGGCTGGCTGGAATGCTCGTCGCTGGGCCCGCCTCCGTTGGTCCTCTTCTATGTCACATTCACCCCCCCCTCGACCCCCATCAAAAAAGACTGTGTACGTAAGCACTCTCCAACTGGCTTGACCACCGGCGCGTACGAGCTGTAAGACAATGTGGAGGCACCACCGGTGTCAAACCTCCCCAACCAGGACGCATGTGCAACGCTCGAGCGGCCTCAACAGCGCTGGCCCGAATCAACGCCATCGGGTGGTCTCCGAGGTGCCCCCACCTGCCATGCAGCGTGGCGGCCGCGTGATCTCGCTGCACCCGCCAAGTCTCGCCGCGACGCTAACGCGCATTACTCACTGTACCTTCATCGCCGGTGCAAGACGCAAATTTAAAGTCAAACTTTGCATCAGCATTCACCACCTGTACCGTACAGCGCTTCAAAGCGTTCCGAAAGCCCCGTAGTACGGGGCCCGTACAGTGTACGGGGCTTTCGGAACGCTTTGAAGCGCTGGCGTCAGTGCCACGGTGCACGGCTTCATCAAGTGTCTCCGCCCTTGATTGATGTACAGTACTGTAGGTATCGTCATCGGCGGCAAAATATTCGTCGCCCATGACCCACATCCATGAGAGATACCAGACCAGGATCTTGGGCTTGAAGTGGCGAGAATCTTGGAGTGAGCGAGGAGCTCAAGTCTTGAAGGACATGACTGCCTGGCAGCATAGCTAACGCGAAGGTCATCGAGACAGGAACCTTCTCGCCAAGCATGAGCTCTGGCTCACAATGCCGCACTCGTCAGAGACCGGGCCCTTTGCACCCACGCTGGTCCAGGAGACCTCGCGGTGTGGCGCTTTTCCGCGAAAACCCCGCCGCTCTCAAGTGTAAAAGTGTCGAAAGGCCGGAAACTGAGCTTTGCCGTGCGAGATGCAGGAAACACTCAGCCGCACAGCGTGCGGCCATGGGGAACGCTCAGGTTTTCCCATGATTAACCGCGAGCTTTGCCGCGCTCAATTCCTATCACCGCACAGCAAAAAGATCCCAAACAGCGAAAAGATCAAAGATCCCATTCAGTAACTTTCCTCCATCCCATACAAACATTCTGATACATACAGTGTAAAGTTCACGAGTACTAGTCAAATTTCGTGAAAAAGCAGAAAGATCAGAGAGTCGGTGCAAGGGCCGCATCTGAACAGCACCCAGCTGCGGGCAAAGTGCAAGCAGTCACAGCCCTCCACCAAAAAGCCTCCTCCAAGCTCAGCAGCTCATTTCCCGATTCGACGCCAGCCGTCCGCAAGTCTCCACTAACTTTCCCCCGAGAGTACAGTATCCGATCGATCCAATGGCCTTCTCGTCGGTGCTCCAGGTCGCGGCCGTGCTGGCCCTCAGCGCCTCCTCTAGCGCCATGGCCGCCGACGACAGCGGCAGCCTCACGATGGCCGTGGGCACGAACGGCACGACGGTGCAAGCCGAGAGCGGCACGACCGAGTTCGAGGGCACGGAGTACAACCCGGCCAAGTGCGTGCTGCAGTTCCTGAGCCTCGAGTGCGACGACAACTGCGCCGAGCTCAACGGCTACGAGCTCGAGTGCGTGTCCAAGGGCAAGCAGAACGGCAAGGAGAAGAAGATGTGCGAGTGCAAGGCCAACGACGTCGAGAGCTGCCAGAACTCGGCCAACCCGAACGCCACGTCGGGCTCCGTGCCGCAGTTCGGCGAGTGCAGCGACCAGCTGCAGTGCGTCGACTCGTACGGCTACATCGCCACGTCCACGGAGGAGGGCCCCATCTGCGCCGAGAAGCTCCACTGCGTGCAGGAGATCAACACGACGGCCACGGAGCCCGCCTCCATCTGCCACACGTGCATGTCGTGCATCGCCCAGAACGACGCGGCCGACAAGCAGCTCGCGGGCGTCAAGCGCTTCAACTGCTCGGCCATCTGCCCCCAGGAGATCCTCGACACGGTGGCCGAGCGCAACGCCGCGGGCGTGGGCATCGCCGACTCGTACTCGCTCACGGCCTCGTCCGCCGGCTCGGACGACTCCAACTCGACCTCGACGTCATCGACCAGCGGCAGCAGCAGCAGCAGCGCCGCGGGCTCCAGCGCCGCCTCGGCCGTGCCCCAGGCCAACCTCGCCGCCATTGTGTCGGCCATCATCGCCGTGGCTCTCGTCGGCGCCATGAACTAAGCCTAGAGGATGAAGAGAGAGTAAGAGAGAGAGAGAGAAAAGTTACCGGCTAAGCAGCGACCGGTATTATGTTATCAAAGAGCTAAGCTTTCGTTACCCTGCGCCTCCCCTCGAGTTGTCCCTTCCAGTGGAAGTCTTCCCGGATAAGGCTTTGGGTGGATGAATCAATCGCTCTCGCTTCGAGTTGATACATTTTCAAAATTAATGGGAGGAGGAAAGCTAGCTGCGCTAGGGCATTTGATACGCATAGCAACACGTAGTAAGGGTAGATAAACTCATCGCCGACTGAGGCGAACGATCACGACACGTGGAGCTCGCCTAGTCGGCGCGTGATGTCGTTGAAGACGAAGCGGGTGCACCGGTCCTTAATGCGCTCATACTCCGTCGCCTGCAGGCCGATGCGTCGCGACACGGCGCGTTGTGCCTCCTCTGCGTCTGGGGAGCTCGGTGACATCGGCAAGTTCTTCGCCTTGTCCAGGGGGCAGTAGCCCTTGACGGACACGTGTCTTACAGACAACATGCCAGTGCCAGGCTCACGTCGGATCACCATGCCACCGCACACATTGCGTCGGATCGTCCTGTTACCGGGGGCGTCCACTGGCATCGGGTGCAGCGAGTCGTCGTCCACGTAGTCCCACAGGATCATGCCCTCGTCCTTGTTGCGCGACTCTCGGGTTATCACACGAGCCTCCACCTTGATCTCGTCAGCCTCGCGCGTTTCGTCTACGATCTCCAAGATCGGCTCCATCGACGCCGCCAAGTCCGCGTAGAACACGCGCGACTTGGTCACTCCATCGTCTTCGTCTTGGTACACTTCATCCACAGAGCGAGACTGGTACACGGATCCTGGGTAATACACGCCGATGGACCTCATGCTCGTGAACACCAGGTCCATCAGAGTATCCAGCGTGCACTGAGGCGTCTCACGGAACAGGAACACGGACGAAAACTCCTTGATCACGCGGCCGTCACCAGCGTCGTCCGTATTGGGGGCACTGTTCGGCTGGCCGAACAGCTCGCGCATCATGACGTCCGTGTATCCGCAGTCCAGCTCCAGGGCGTCGCGCGTGCCGTCGTGCAGCAGCTTGACCTTGCCCGAGTACACATGACCCGTGGCCAGTAGCCTCTGGGTCTCCTCCTCCGTGTCCTTGAGCACCAGCTTGTTGGCCAGCTCCATCTTGCTCTGCGGGAAGTGGGCCACGTACTCCTTCCTCCGGGCCATCGCGTCTCTGGACGCCAGCGCCGTGTACGAGTGCACCCAGTCGTGGAACTCCATGGTCCTGGAGCTGGGCATGCCGCTCCCGCCCATCAGGGCGCGCATGCCGCCCAGGAAGGCCGTCTGCTGGAACAGCGCCTGCTTGAGCACCTGGTTGTTCTGCTCGGCTAGCTTCCTCTTGCGTCGCTGGGTCATGGCCTCCTCCTCGTAGGCCACTAGCTGGTCGTTGTCTGCCAACTGCGCTCTCCGCTGCGCGCGCAGCTCCGCCAGCTGCGCCGTCAAGCGCACCATGTCGGTCTGCAGCGACTCCACGAGGCACTTCTTCTTCTCCCGGTGCCTCTGCACGCTCGAGGCGATCTGGGACCTGCGGCGCTGCTTCTTCTGCTCCTCCAGCGTCAGCGGTTCCTTCTTGACGCCGGCGTCGGCCACTTTCCGTCCCCTGCCGCGTCCTCTCGGCGCCTTGTTGGGTCCCTTCGCAGCGCTCGCAGCTGGTCGCGGGGCCACGGGCGCCGCCTCGGGAGCGCTGCTGACGCTGCTGGAGCTGCTGTAACCTGCCGGCATGGCGCCTGTGAACGGGGACGCCGGCGTGGCCTCACTCTGTCTCAATTGGGCGTGCTGCCCCGAATTCTGGGCCAAATACTGCGAATTGGGCACGAAATTGACGCTCTGCGGCGGCGGAAGCGCGCTCAGCGCGTCGTCGATCAGCAGGTCGCTTAGGATCTCCCAGTCGCGGTCCAGGTTGGGCGCCGGCAGCTCCGCCGACACGTCGTCGGACGCGGGCGACGCCGCGCCCTCGCTGCCGCTGCAGGCGGACGGGGAGCTCCACGACTGCGCGGAGGGAGGCGGCGGCGACGCGTACGAGTAGGCGGTCGCGTGGAACATGCGCGGGGGCGACGCCGCGGCGCCCGCGGACGCCTCGGGCAGCGCGAACAGGCTCTCCATACTGGGGCTTGTGCTGGGGCAGGCCAGCGCGGATTGACAAGTGACTTGGCAATTGTATTGCGGGATGCGCTCTATGTCGCGGTTGAACCTGCGACAGCGGGAAGGTCTAGTTTGGATAAAGGGATGGAGCGGCGTTACTCGTGGTAGAATGTCTGGATACAGTTGCGGTTTGATGCGTCTGGGTAAGCTCAATAACGGTGAGAAGCAATAAAATGTCATCTAATACGTGATGACAGGTATCCCATTTTTCGTAATTAAGACGGAGTTTTGGTGGGAACGAGGACGAGCCAATCAGAGGCGGGCGTCGTGGGCGCGTGATCAACTGAACTCGACTACGCGCCACGGATTGTTAGACGCACCAGCTCCAGGAGGACAAGCTGGTCGAGGTCATGTTTCCGCGACGCGGCTGAGCGGAGAACGACTCAATGAGGGCGGAAGGCAATCTGCACCTACGTCCTAGTCTTCGCTCCATCGCGTGCGTCGCGCCACGCGACGGCACTCAACGTCGTTGAGTCAACGAGAGGGGCGGCGGACAACTGTCTGCTGAAGGATCAAGGGCAGGATCGGCGGCCTCCACGTGCGTGGCGTCGCGTTGCAGTGGCCATGGAGATTGCGGGACGGGTGTTGCTGTCGACTACGAAATAGCAAGTGGCAGCGGCTTGGGTCGACGGATACAGTAACTTGCTCGTGTTTCCGACGGGATTACTATGACGCGGAGCGAGTGCAGAGAATTTCCAGCGCATCCAGTAATCTCCAAACAGCTACATGTAGAGAAATATGGTCCTGTTCTCACGGGGTTCGCGCACTCCAGCCCAACTGCTCAACTCGACGCGGCCACTTCAAAACTCGCCGTCTTCGGCTAGCAATCCCACCAGCTCGAAATGTTGCAGGCGCTGCTTGGGGTGTTCATCGCCACCACTGTGACGCTCGCTTCGGGTAAGAACGGCACCTTGACGGGGTCGACGTTCCCAACCAGGTCGGGTATCAAGCCGTGGGTCGACCCGGATACGCCCAAAGACCGCCAGGTGTGTATTAGCTCGCGTGGCCGACGATGGGATCTCGTTATGAGCGACGAGTTTAACGTGGCGAATCGCAGCTTCCGGCCGGGCAACGACCACATGTGGACGTCACTGGAGAAGCCCGACGGTGTCAACGGAGCTTTGGAGCTCTATTCGCACAATATGACCTCCGCCAAGTGCGACGACGACGGCACGCGCTACTTCTTCATCAAGGCCGTGGACGAAGTCAACGTGATCCACGTCTACAACATGTACACGCACCCTCCCAGCTACACGGACGCCAGCTTCTTCTATCGCTCGGCAATGGTCCAGTCGTGAAACAAGTTTTGCTACCAAGGAGGCATGCTCGAGGTGCGCGCTCAGCTGCCCGGGGCCGTGTCAAAAGCTTCTGCCAACCCGGATCTCCGCCCTTGGCAAGTCAGGCAAGGTTGCTACTGCCGACTACTACCCGGCTTGGCCGGGGATCTGGCTATTGGGGAACCTCGCAAGGGCCAGCTTCTCTGCGTCCACCAACCGCATGTGGCCCTTCTCCTACAACAAGTGTGACCCCGACGTTTTCAACTCGAGCCACCAACAGAGCTCAAAGTATTGTATTACTCAGTAATACAATTTCGGTATTAATACAGATTGTATTAATACTTATACTCGTTTTTTGGGCGAATGTATAAGGATAATTGAAGTAATACTACTCCTCGGAATTGGTAATACCAGTAATATTTTACGGTTATACTTCCAGAAGCCCCTCCGAACCCACGCAGGCGCTATTTCAGTGCATGCTCGCGCACTTCCACTCTCTATACGTCCTCCGCGGTGCTATTCGATACCCGTCAGACCGCGGGACCCGCGCGAGGCACCGTGCCAACGTCTACCACGACCTTAACAGAAACTTCATCTATTGTGAAAACCGATTAGAATGTCTTATTGGATTGTTAATCCGCCGATTTAGTGGCTTAATAAGACCAACGACCCCCCATTTGTTAAATCCGACCTCCTAATTAGACTGGGGTACCTCGATTTATACTCAAGATTATTACCTAGGACGACTTACAGAGTCAGAGCATATGAGTCGGATTTACATTTGGTAATCGACCGATTAAGCCAGGGCCGGCCGATTTGCTTGCTAGCAGGAAAAGCCGCACGCTATAATACATGTAGCTGAGATATGCAGGCGACGCGTTTAAGCGCGGTGTTGCCGCTGCACTTGGCGAGTCTCGGGCCGAGGTAAATGCATGTTGATCGAAATTGCTAGGCTGCACATAATTACGAGACCGATGACCGATTTAAACTCCGATTATAATTGATACATCCCCGATTTATTGGCCTTCAAATCTGCTATGAGTGATGTTTAACCGACTAATTCAGCAGGACAAACTAATCGGTTTTCACAATAAATGTAAAGGGGAAGTTTGCGTTCGATCACTAAACTAAGCCACCGACATACTTCCCAACTACCCACAAAAATATTTCCCTGCCTGTGCTAATTAAGACCAGTGCCGCGGGACTACCACTACATAGCCACATCTTCAGGTCGCGCTACGCTTGTCTTGGCTGCCTCTGCAACATAAGGACCGTCGTATGAATACTATGAAGAAGGTCTTCAATGCCATTCGGATCGTCAAGGTGATAGGATCGCTTCAGCGTTGAACTGTTCTATGGGCTCAGTATACCGATTGGATTCTCGGCCAACAGTCCAGAAGCTTCCAGGTTAGTGCTGCGAGTCGTGCAACGCTGCTTGTGCTACCTGTGCTGACTGTGATGCTGTTGTCTCTGCGTGTACACAGGCGCTGTTGGCCGCTGGGCCGTGTGTGCTACTGACGCCGGCCATTTGCTGTTGGGCTATGTGCGCTGCTGGGACGTGTGTTGGGTTGCGCCTGTGCGCTCTCGTGGCGTGTGACTCAAGTGGCCGAGGGTTTGGACGAGTATGGTGCTGTTGATGGATGCGACTTACCCGCGCCCATGGAGCTCGTGAGGTTGAGCGCCAGGCCTTCGGGCCTGGAGGATCGGGTTCAAACCCCGACATGGGCATCAAGTATTATGTGTTTTTGCTTTCTTTTTGGACAGGTCGGCTAAGAGAGTGCGTGCTACTCCTGTTGTACGTATTGTGTATCTTATTGACTGTTTAGTGTGCTGCGTGTGCATTTAGGTGAAGCGCAGGAATGGCGGAAGGGCAGAATTGGGTGTCGGGTCGACGACTTCGCCTTCATAGTAGCACTCGCGAAACTGGTCAAGGAGGACGGAAAGGTGGTCTGCTTTGTGAAGCGCACGCATGGCTTTGACGTCCGAGCCAATGGCTACAGCCTGTGAGCCTTGTGGAGCCAAGTATTCAAGCGTCTTCTTCTCGGCTTCGACTCCAACAGCGTGGACCTCCGCCTTGTACGCTGGCGAGGCCGGATCCAGCTTGAACCCAGAAGGTAAGCAGAGCATCATGAATGCAACTGCGTGTCGTGACTCGTGAAGGATGGCTTTGCTAACTGTTGTTGATTCGTACATGCGTGGTACAGCAGTGAACCACTCGAACCACACTGTCGATAGCGCTTTGGAGGCACGTTTGCGCGCGCGCTTTGGCTGCGACTGCTCAACGTCTTCGTGCTGCTGCTCGGTAGTGTTTGTTTTCTTGTCAATAGATTCTGCGTTCGCCCCCAAAACAGCCAGCCTTTCCTCTACGCGTGTTTAGCGGAGCAATAGCACGTCGAGCTGCTGCGACAGCTTTTCGAGAACACGGATCATGTTTTGAGAGGACTCGCCCGCTGATTCTTGTTTCTCTTCTGCAGGTGGATTGAATGCAGCTCGGAGGGTGATCGACCATCCCAACAGCTCGGAGGCCTGTATGTTGAGGACACCAAGGGCTTCATGAATGCGACGGACGTACGGGCTATCCAAGCGATGGCGTTCCATCTCGGGGAAGTGAAGGATCAAGGTCGCCATCAACACTTCGAGCACCTGAGGATCCAAGTTCCAAGACACTGTCGGGAACCAGTGACAGCAGCGAAAAGGAGATCCTGCAGCTTCTCCACGCGCGCTCGGACGACTCCGTCCATGGCGGTAAGGTCTGGAAGTCGGGCGCCCGCTTGCGGGTTCCACCCGCTCAATTGGCGCGCAGCTTGTTGATCTTCGTGTGTTGTGTTCAGCATGTAGGAAAACGCCTTGCTCACGCGCGACATATTCCAGCCCCCGCGTTCAACAACCCAGTTCGGCCTAATGCGACTGTCGGCGTTGGCGTGCATGGCCCCACCTCTTCTGAAGGAGTGCGAGGTAAGTCCCTTCGTGAGTCCACTCTCCTTTGCTGCTGGCAGTCCACTAACCGTGACTAATAGTCTATTGATATAAGCTTGGGCACCAGGGGCCGAGTTGGCTCGACGTGGCTGTGGAGTCTTGCATGTAGGTGCTTCCGCAAGCTCGCGGTCTAGCTGCGCAATCAGCCCCAGCTCGCCATCGTCGTCTTGGTCGTCGGACGCGGACAGCGCAGGTACGTCAGCAAATTGCGGGAAGATGCGAGTTCCTGGAGCGGGTTGAAGGGCGAGAGCGACAGCTAGCACGTGTAACGGGCACGGGAAGGGATCGTTAGGATCCTTAAACAGGGAGATTCCCTGTTGCGAAGCAGTCTTCACACGCTTAAAGCGGAGAAATATCATATCGCCTAGCATATACGCACAGAACGGTCAGCATAATTCGTGGGGTTAATTAATACAAAAATTCAAAATCCTGCACGATTCGTACCGGGGAATACACACAGCTGGGCTTTCTCCAATTGCTCAGCCTCAGAACCACGACCGTAGAGGTACCACATCAACGCCACTAGCACCGCATCCAGGTAGTCGGAGTTGGCGGAAGCGTCCATGTAGAGAGCCGAGATGATAGTCTTTATATCTTTCTTAGTACATGGTGGCGCTTGTTTCGTGACACCTTGCTCCGGCCTCTTTTCACAGTACCGATCTAGAGTTGATAGTATCTTTTGCAGCTTCTTAGCTACACATTGGCTCTGTTGCGGGTACAGATCCGCCAGCCAGTTCTTAGCATTGCCAAAATAAGATAACACAGTGTTCTTGGACAGAGCTACTCCTTGCCTTCCTATTTTTTTCACTAAGAACCACCCATACTTATCCAGAATGACAAACAAACTCTTACCTGTGCTGTCCTTAGAAATACGATCATGCACTTCTGTGAGCGTCAGCTCCTTCTTCGCAAGGAAGTCTTCGAAAGACTTCACAGCCGTCGCTCTGCTTCTCTGGCTGTTCGCAGGAACTAGCGATGCCACCGACATGCCTGTGTGCGTCGGAACGCAGAATGGAGTCGGAGATGAGCTGGCAGGGGTTGGAAACCTATGAATATTTATTCTATTTGTAGTTCACTTGATATTTGTATGGCATACTCGATATCAAATCGCGTTTCCAACCAGATATTGTTGGAATGTTCAGATCAGCGGTTGGCAGTCATTCCCTCGATTTAATTGGTCGAAATTTTAAGCAACGGTAGTGTCTATTGGTTGTAAATGCTAAGAATCGCAGATGGCACACTCCTATTAGCCGGAAGCACCATACAAACTTTAAGGTATTTTTCAGGGGTTAGAATCGCAGCGATATGCTACCATATAGTTATGAAGGATACTTGTTAAAGTTGAGTGCTAAAAATATATACTTAAAGTAGGCAAGTGAGAAAACTATGTACAGCAGAAGCTGTTTCTATTCTACGTGCGATTCTAAGGCCTAGGTACATCATCATTTCCGATGCTAGTTACGGCATGCTAATGCGCTTCGACTTGTCTGTGCCGAAGAGCCCGAAGTGCTTCTCGTACTCCGCTCCAGTGTAGCTCACCGTCGTGTCGTACATCATGAACCAGTAAGACTGGCCCTTGCCACTCGCAAAGCCGTACATGTAGTCGTAGAAAAACTGCGTCATTGCGCCGACCGACGGGACGTTGCCGGCGTAACTCTCACCCGCGTACGGGAACCCCGTCTCGGTCAGGCGAAGCTTGCTTGATCCGAACTTGGACGTCATTTGGCCCCACTGCGCCTCCAACTTCTTCAACGAAGACTGCGAACCAGGCGTGAAGAACGGGTAGATGTTGACTCCGATGACGTTGCATTCGTTCGCCAATGTCCATGCGCCGGAAGCTCCAAGCCACTCGTTGATGCGCTGCACGGAGCCAACCGGCGTGTTGCCCACGCACTGCTTCACTCGTCTGATGTATCCAACGATCTGCTCGGCTGAGTATGTGCCGAAGCCTCCGTTGCGCAGGTTCTCGTTGCCGACGTACACAGCCTCAACCGCCCATGCGTTCCGCTTGTAGCCATCACAAACCGCCTGAATCTCCGCGTCAATCCGCGACGGGTTCCCCATTTGCACGCCCACAGCGACGCGGAGTCCAGCGGCTGCTGCCATGTCGACGACGTTGACGCCGCTCATCAACGCTTCAAAGGTGCGGATACTGGAGAAGTACTGGGAGATGTGGGCCATGTCCGCGGCGAGCACGTTCCAGTTGACGGTCGAGTGGTGCCACGGCGCGTAGCAGACGCCGGTCGAGAGCTTCCTTGCATCTGTAGTGCTAACGGTGAGCGTGGAGGCTACGGCGAAGGTAGCGAACTGCAGCAAAGACACCATTTGGATACTCGGTCTTGTACGGGGCGAGGCGTTTTTCGGAATGACCTCGAATTGGGATTGCTGGAGACCGAGCGACCGCCAGTCTGAGCCAGATGCCGTGTACTGTCTGCATCGTTTAAGCGGCCGCTAGCCTTACGGTTATCTACGATTACGATGAAGAATCAACTCTCGGTCATAGAGTGCAGCATGTGGCCGCCTCAATTTTGCCCGGATAATAAGGTTTTCGATCGCCATTATCCACGAGCAAAGAAGCGAAGGACGCTTTCGCTTCTGGGCGTCGGGAAACGTCGACAGCGTTCGCATGAAACGTAGATCTAAAGTAGTGGGCCAGGATAGTGCGAGAGAAGGCGAATAACGGCGCGGCTCGGATCGTGTTCGCGACTGCACATTGTTTAGCCAGCACACGATTACCAGTCTCAACTGCTGGTGACTCTACCGCTTGATGCTGATATTGAACGCTCTGTATGTCCAAAGTACAGGTGGGGGCTTTACTGCTAGACCGTATCTAACAGCGATGAATAGATAGAGAGCTCGTACTGCAGTCGATCTTTGGTGCATCAAGCACTGACCCGTTATGGAGGAAATATCCTACAGTGTAGCAGTCTTGGTACCTACGCTCGGCCAGGAATTTCTGACCGAGACTGTCGTCGAAAGCGCCAGAAACGCAGTTCGTCGAGCCCAAACCTATGAAGCAGAGGCCACACACACCAAGTCGCCAGCAACGGACGAAGTGCCTCTAGAATCTCAGCTATCTTGCTCACCTTCTTACCTCGAAATCCTCATCTTCATCCGCTTTGAGTGAACAGTGTTAATTCGCATTTTTGAGGGAATGATACCGACGCTTCATGGACAGATTGGCTACGCAGTGTCGACTCGAGTGGACGACAAAGCTGGCCTCATTCATTATTGGAGCCGCACAACGCTGTTTGGGCCAAGTGTGAAAGGCAACGAAGGTATCTACCTGGCCTGGGGCGCACTGGGGTTTTCGGCAGTTGATCGTCGGAAGCTCGAGTCCTTTGAGCATATTAAACGAACGGTTCAAACAACAAGATACAATAACAAAAGATAAAGTGTTTGCCTGATAACGAATCCCTTCAAATTGTTATCCAAGTTAGGTGTCGAAGTAGCTTCCATAGCGCTGCCTACGCGGCAGCGCAATGGTGAGACGTCATTGTCAGCTCGTAGCTCCCTCAAAACGAGAGATCCACAAGCGTCCAAAGCAGTAGCGTAATGTTCGCAGCAAATCCAGCAGCAACTTAGAAGAAGATCTGCACCGGGGGGCCCATGGTGGACTTGAGGTACAGCACCTTGATGTTCTGCCAGTTCTTCTTCAGCAGCGAGGCCAGGAAGTTGGCGGCCAGCTGCGTGTTGACCACGATCTGGCTCTTCTCGAGGCCGACGTGGCCAATGGCGACGTTGAGGCACATGACCTTCTTCATCTGGAACTTGATGGTGGCGCGCACCTGCTCGGCCTTCTCCGTGAGCGAGTCGTTGCCCGTGACCAGCGTCGGGAACTTGCCGGCCTTGTTGAGGCCCGGACCTAACAGACGCGGGATCTGCTTGATCAGGGTGTCCGAGGCCAGGAAGGCGTCGTACTTCTTGGCGAACTTCTTGATGACCTTCTTGTTCTTGTTGAACTTCTTGAGGTCGTCCACCGTCATGTACTCGAAGCCCTCCTTCTCGGCCATCTCGCAGTGGACGGCGTTACCGAGCACGCAGATCTTCATGTTGGGGCGGGGCACGGTGGGCAGCTTGAACGTGCCGCTGAAACGCTTGTCCTTTTGCGGGTCGTAGTTCTTGAGCGCGATCTGCAGCTCGATGGTCTCGTTGAAGTTGCGCTTCTTGCCCTTCAGCTCCGTGCCGTTGATCGTCACGGTCTCGCCGGCCGAGAAGGCCAGGATGTCGTCCACGGCCTGCGACAGCAGCTCGCTGTTCAACTTGCTCATGCTTTCCTTTGGGGTCGGGCGCTTCTTCGACGGGCGATTCAAAGGGAGAATGACTGGGCAAAGCGCTTCCCGAAAGGGGGGAAGCACACAGCTTTTGGTTGGCTGGAAAAGAGGGTGACCGGGTAGTCGGGGGTGGGTGACCCGGTAGTCAAACAGAAGATTCGTACTTTGTGGGGAATAGTATATTACGTCTTTGACGGAAGTTTGTGCACTTTTGGACAGAAGTTAATGTATATATGTATGGTGGACGGAAGTTAAAGCCCCAGCAGGGGCAGTGCGCGAGCGCGCAGGTAGAGCGCGAGTAGAGCCCCGTAGATCGCCCAGACGACGACCGTGGCCAGCACGGCGTAGCTTACAGCGAAGGCGCTGCACGTCTCGTACTCGCAGACCTCGGGGAACACGGGCGCCCCCATGGAGCAGTACATGTAGCGCTTGTCCTTCCTCTTCTGCCTCAGCAACGCCTGCTTGGCCTGCTTCTCCTTGAGCGCCCAGGTGGCCACAGCGCCCTGAATCTTCTGCATCTCCCGGTACTGGATCTCCTCCTCCTCGATGGAGGACTGCCTGGCAAGCGACGTCATGAGCAGCTCCTCGTCCTCCTCGTCGTCTTCGTGGTCGTACTCCGCCTCGTCTTCCTCGTCGCTGACGTTCTCCACGCCGTCCACACCCTCCAGCACGTCGGGCGAGCCCGAGTCGGCGTACTCGAGCTCCAGGTCGGGCGAGCCAATGGGCGACAGGAACTGCAGCTCCTCCTGCTCGTCCGGGTGTCTTCCGGCGGCGTCGAACAGCTCCAGCGACTTGCGACGACGCAAGCCACGCCTCGCGGGGTTGTTGAGGTGCGTGTGCTTGAGCTCGAGGTGCGCGGCAAGGCAGGACTTGCACACCACGTCCATGCAGTGCTTGCACTTCTTCTTGGAGCCGAACACCTTGAACTTCTTGCCGCATTCGTCGCAGGCGGTCGGGGAGCCCATCGTGGTATCAGTTGACGCCGGGAGCTGCGCGGGGCGCTGTGTTGACGGTAAATGGGCCAGTTTCTACGTCGAGGGGTCAGTTGACGCAAGGAGTCAACAACAGACGGCGTGGCTGGCATCGCACTCCGGAGACCTGCGTACGTATGTGAGCTGTACGTGTTGGGTTTAGTGTGTTTATTGATGCGAGCGCCAAGTCCTGAGGTGGTGCTGCGCGGAAGTGTTGGAGTGAGGCTTGCTACCAGCGCCGAGGCGAACTGCTTATGGCGGTATTACAGGACGCTGGACAGAGCGCACGCTGCGAGCGTAATCGCACCGTATTATGCGGACGAGCTCGTACGTGTAGCTGGCTGCTCGCAGAGCGTTGACACCGGAGCAACGGATTTACAAGCAAGACCGCATACCCCCGGTATTTCTGCGCGCTGGTGCTCAGTCGTCGCAATTTCAATGCACAGTGTTCGAGCGGTGGGTGGAGGGTATCGCGACTGCATGACAGCGGTGCCGTTTCGGATGCTGTACAGCCCCAAACTCTTTGAATTATCGACTGAGACTTCGAACGGTCATGTCGTTGGCACTCTTGCAGGCGTTCCGTGGGTCGAAGTTTGCTCATGTGATGTTTGCAATGAAAATACGTACAGATAAGCCCACACCCGTTTCGAGAAAATCTAAAGCATTGTGTTAGCCCTAGCTTGCTGTCGCCATTCGAAACGCATCATGAAGCGCTACTTAGAGACCGCTCCGTGCTCTCATTCTCTAACGTGCTCTTTTGCAGCTACATCGACGCTCCCTCTCTTCGAATCAACTGATGAACCCGATAAAATCTGCTCTGGCCGTTGTCTTCATTGCAGCGCAACTCGTGTCTGGAGACGGTGACGCTGCCAATCCACTGTCGGAGTCTCGCGTCCTCCTGCATTCTGCTGAAAGAACCCACGGCACGCTACGCCGCACAAGTAAAACCCCGGCGACAGCTTCACTGAAGGCGATCGTGCGCCCTCCGGCTACGAATACAAGGAAAACTTCAACTCCGTGCCCCGCAGCTACAACGAAACCCTCTTCGACCACGCCCCCTCCGGTGACTACGCAGCCTCCAGTCGACGACAATTGTTACGATAACGTTGGGCGAGTCATCTCTTTGGAAAACGGAATGCGCTACATACTCGATTCACGACGGTATCACCCAGCCGGCATGCTGCGAACTCTGTTTCAATGATGGCAACTGCAACGCTATCAACTTCCGATCCACAGACACCAAAACGACCTGCGAGCTCGTCGACCAAGTCAATTTTTGGGAAACGACCTCGGGTTGGGTGGCAGACGAAGGTTGGAGAACAACATCAATGCGAACTGACCAAAAGTGATCTAATGCAGCAGACAGCAAGGAGCTACAGTGATGAAGAAGCAGTAAAGAGCCACGTATATAACCATTGAATACGCGATAAGCACTCTGCCACACGCATACTGGGCGCGTGCTACTTGGTCTGCACTATCCTAATGCCCGCTCCGCTGCATCTCACTTGATCTACAAGGCAGTCTCCACCGACCCGACAGCTTAGAAGTTGATCGGCTTGTCGAAGGCGGCAAAGCAGGCCTCCTTGAACGCCTCGCTCAGCGTCGGGTGGGCGTGGCACGTGCGCGCCAGGTCCTCGCTGGCAGCGCCGTACTCAATGCCGATCACGCCCTCGGCGATCATCTCGCCGGCGTTGCTGGCGATGATGTGCACGCCCAGCAGCTTGTCCGTCTTCTTGTCGGCGAGCACCTTCACCAGGCCGTCGGACTCAGCCACCGTGCGGGCGCGGCTGTTGGCCATCATGGGGAACTTGCCCACGTTGTACTCAATGCCCTCGGCCTTGAGCTCCTCCTCGGTCTTGCCCACGGAGGCGAACTCCGGGAACGTGTAGATGACGCCGGGGATGGCGCCGTAGTTGACGTGGCCGTGCTTGCCGGCGATGTTCTCCACGCAGGCAACACCCTCCTCCTCGGCCTTGTGGGCCAGCATGGCGCCCTTGATCACGTCACCGATGGCGAAGATGCCGGGCACCTGCGTGCGGAAGGCGTCGTCGACCTCGATGCGGCCGAGCTTGTCAGTCTGGATGCCCATCTGCTCCAGGCCCAGGCCAGCCGTGAAGGCGCGACGGCCAGTGGCGACCAGCACGGTGTCGCACTCGATGGTGGAGGCGTCGCCGCCCTTGGAGGGCTCAGTGGTGAGCTTGACGACGTCGCCGTTGACCTCCGAGGCCGTGACCTTGGTGCCGAACTGGAACTCGAGACCCTGCTTCTTGAGCAGCTTGGTGAACTCCTTGACGGACTCCTTGTCCATGCCGGGGCAGGCGGCGTCCTGGAACTCGACGACCGTCACCTTGGAGCCGAGGCGCTTGTACACGGAGCCGAGCTCCAGACCGATGACGCCGGCGCCGACGACCACGAGGTGCTCGGGCACGCGCTTGAGCGACAGGGCGCCGGTGGAGTCAATGATCTTGCCGGCCTCGTTGTCCACGGGCACAGGCGGCAGGGGGGTGACCTCCGAGCCCGTGGCGATGATGATGTTCTTGGCCTTCACCGTCTCGTTGCCCTTGTTGTCGTTGAGCGCGACCGAGACCTCGCCCTGGGCCGAGACCTTGCCGAAGCCCTTGATGTACGTCACCTTGTTCTTCTTGAAGAGGCTCTCGATGCCGCCCGTCAGCGTCTTGACGGCCTTCTCCTTGGCCTTCATCATCTGCGGGAAGTTGGCCTTGACCTCGGGCGCGTCGATGCCGTAGCTCTTGAAGTCGTGCTGCGCCGTGTGCAGCAGGTGCGTCGAGTGCAGCAGCGCCTTGGACGGGATGCAGCCCACGTTCAGGCAGGTGCCGCCCAGCTTGCCGCGCGACTCAATGCAGGCCGTCTTGAGGCCCAGCTGCGCGGCCTTGATGGCGGCCACGTAGCCGCCCGGGCCGCCGCCAATGACCACGACGTCGTAGTCCGACGAGGCCGACGAGAAGGCGCGCGCCGACAGGGGCGACGCGGACGAGCGCAGGGCCACGGAGCGGCGCGAGATCGAGGCCAGGTTGCGCAGCATTGTCAAGGGGATCTGTGTGGTGCTGGGTGCGGGGGAGCCGGCGGAAGCGGGAATGCCCTTTTGTGTGGAGCTCCAAGCAGCGCGTCGATTTACCGGCAGTTTGCCTCGTACTTATGCGGATTGTTGGATAAGGCTGGGCGCGGAAATGACAGACGGTGGTGCTTTTAGACACTTAGCGACGGAGATGGCGATCAAAGACCTCCGGATTTGGTGGGTGAAAGTACCAACGCTTTGGCGACGAAACGCGACGTGCGTCGACGCGCTGATAGGATGCAGACAGGAACTTGGCGTGGAGCACACAACCAGAGCGTGCACAGGATAAATACGCGGGCTGCGCATGTAGGCGTTCCTGCACGATGGGCAGGGAGAATTGCAGGCGGAAGGTGGCGGTGTCGGCGGCGAAGTTGAAGCCGCGCTGCTTGGATGGCTGCTCCATCCTCGGCGCGTGTTTATCGGCGAAGTCGTCGCGCGTCACATGCGTGGTGTGCCGCACACAAGCTTTGTCTGGATCTGAGTTGAGGTGGACCACATTGCCTGTAAGGCTGGATAATTAGGTTTCGGAGGTACAACTTCAACTTGCAGATGCCTCGTCCATCATCGGCGCCGTTTCCGGAGCTCGCTGACGGAGGAGAAACTCAGCGCCAAATGCATCGAAGTAGTCAATACCAGCACCCGCATGGTGGTCTGGTAAAGGTACTCACCTCTTGGCTCTGTCCTGCAGCAC
The DNA here is from genome assembly GCF_000149755.1 of Phytophthora sojae. Taxonomy (NCBI): domain Eukaryota; phylum Oomycota; class Peronosporomycetes; order Peronosporales; family Peronosporaceae; genus Phytophthora; species Phytophthora sojae. The sequence continues at coordinate 1,302,872 of NW_009258116.1, forward strand.
GCTCAACCTCCAGAATTGTGGCAAAGGCAAACACAGAGTCGAAAGAGTAGATCCGGTAGCTTGCGGCAGCGCGGACTGATCATCAGTAATGACTTATCTGAGAAGTTAGAGGTGATGAACATCACCTCCGAGTTCACTCAGTGTGTACCGATTAACACTATCATCTACTTTTGATCGCCTGTAGTCGACGAATCGAAATGGCAAACCAATCGGGCGCTTCTCCGCCGTCGCCGCGCCCGACAGTGTATATTATCAGCTAGGCCTTGGGCAGCAACGAAAAACTACATGGGAATGGGCGAAATCTCCCGTCAATTGGGCGTTAGGCAGGCTGCAGGGCGTGTACACTATCACCAGCAACGGCGGCGGCTGGATGCTCGCCGAGTTGTGATCGGCGTTCAAGGAGGCCTACCAGGGTGCCTTCGATTGATCGACGCGTAAGCTGCCGGGTCGGTGGATATTCCATCTTGTTAAATAATAAATAAGTGAAATGTACGGAGTGGGCATCAGAATACGGCAGATCAAACAAATGACACCGCTAGGTATGCGCGTGGCAAAGCGCTTATCACATCTTCATCACCCCTGTGTTCATGATCTTAATTTTAATCAATTGGAATCTGCTGTATTCAAACACTGGATGCTTCTATGTGGAGCAGAAGTTCTCCAGCGTTACTAGTACGTGTACTTGGGTTACTTTTGATCCGTTTTAATCCAAATTGACCCCCAACCTTTGTCTGCCCAGTCTGAGCTTGTATCCCAAAAATTGACCTGGTCGATGAGCTCGCAAGTCGTTTTGGTGCCTGTGGATTGGAAGTTAAGAGCATTGCAGCTCATATCGTTGAAGCAAAGCTCGCGGCATGCTGCCTTGGTGATTCTGCTGTACGTCTTGTAGGCACCAGAGCTGTAGCGCATTCCGATAACCAAGGGAACGATTTGCCCAACGTTATTGTAGCAGTTGTCATCGACCGAAGGCTGCGTGTTCGTTTGGTGGCGGCGGAGTTTGTCGTGGTCATCCGAATCGTTGGGAGACTCGTGTCTGGAAGTCGGGACGTCTGCTGATACGAACACCGCCGCGATAATGGCGACCAGGACCGCGACTGCAAGTCTCATCAGTCGATTCGAATGGGAAGTCGATCGACAAATGAGGAAGTTGGAGAATACCCTCAGTGTGAACTCCTCCGGGTCGTTGGGCTAGCGCTGTGTGCGTTTCTAAGAGCGCCACCCATCCGTACCCACGTACAACTCGAAACGGATGCGTACTCTCACGCGATAATTGAAAACTGCAACTTTCCCACAGGCAGGTAACGAACCCACTCTGGAGTTAGGAAACCATCACGAAGTCTGAGCTAACGGTGTGAATAGCGATCCTCATCGTCACTCTTTCAACTTCAACGACATACACTCTGTACAAACAAAGCTCACAGTCCTAGCGGTTAAAGTTTGTTTGAAGCCATGGCAGCAAGCGTCTTGGCGCATCGAGTGTATATCTTTCCGCTTCCTAACAGGAAACTATGGATAGATATCGTGACGGTGCCGACACATATGATTTTATACTTAGCCACTGTATGGTGGCCATGGTCCAATCAAATGGCGATGACCGATTATTATCGAATGAGAAGGGCGATAGATGGTATTTTATCCAATCATCAACGTTAGGGGTAGGTGTATGATTGCTAGCTTCATATCCGAGGCTTACTACTGCTACTGAAAGAATTGGAATCGGGTTCTGCTTGTTCTGATCGTGCACGTGGTCTAACTTCTTGAACGACAGCTTCCGCGTCTTTGAGACGAAAGACCGCCCTCACGGTCGACCTCTTAAAAACGCCGCCTGTACATGTGCCAAAGTTTGTCTGCTCCGGGTTGGACACCTCTTGGCACACGTACAGCCCCGCGTAGCACGCGTCAGCTGCCAGCGTAGGCTTGATGAGGCGCACGCGAAATCTCGCTGCAGGTTGTGACTGTGGTTGACTACGTGCTTCAGGCGGAGCTGGTACCGCCACACGCCGAGCGACGCTGCTGCTACGCAGAGTGATAGGGCCATGAGGGCAGCGTGGAGCTTGGAGCAACGGCCACGCACCATTTGACGCTGGGTAGACCAAGGCTAGCTCGCTGGCATTAGTATAGAGTTTGATCGTGGCCGGCGGTGAAAACTGCACAGACCGCTCTGCACAACAACAACAGTAACAACAACGGCACAATGCGCAACACGTCAGTACAGTCGGTGTATATCGGGTCCGCAGTGGCTGAGAATGAGCTGCTACTGAACCGGCAGTGATATTCCGTACGAATACTACGCACCTCAAAGGCCGATGGCAGTGTAAAACGGCTATTTTGAACCCTTCTCTCATTTTCATTTCGTGGTGGAGGTCATAATGGCGGCGCTCCTGAGCGCAATGCCCTCCCCTCCAGGCTTCGCATGCGTGTCACGCGGGCGTGCACAGGCGTGAGCAGGTCCCCCAAGACGGTTCGTGGCAAGCCCGGCACGTCGGCGTGCTCAGCCTGTGCCCTCGGAGCCAGTCGAGAGCGAGGAGGGGCAGGGCACCCAGGACACAAGGGCGAGGGGCAGCAGGCACCGGGGGGGGGCACCAAGAGCGCGGGGGAAGGCGAGGAGCTCAAGAGTACGAAGGACAGTAGAGACTCCAAGGGCACGACGGACGGACGGGCGTCGTCGTTGGCGGCGGCAGTGGTGGTGGTGGTGGCCGAGGAGGGGGAGGAGTAGGAGGTGGTGGAGAGAGTGAGGCAGGCCGCGATGACGCTGCAGAAAGGAGGGAGGTCGAGCAGGAGTCGAAGAGGGGAGGCAGAGCGAGCGGCAGTGGAGGAGGAGGTCGTGCAATGCGTCAAGGAGCGTGGCGGTCACCGCTGAGGCAGCCGTGGAGGAGAGGGGGCACGACGGAGCGGCTGCCGCGTATGGTAAGGAGAAGGAGGGTGCGGCGGAGCTGAAGGAACGAGAGGGCACGAGCGCTTGGCGTACTCGAGTCGTCGAGCCTGCTGGCGTCCGTGGACAAGGGTGAGTGCGGTAGAGGGTGAGTGCGGTAGAGGGTGAGTGCGGCGGGGACGAAGGCGCGGTTTGCGGGTTGAAGAGCGGGTGGCCTGCAGCGAGGACACAAGGAAGCGTGCGAGGAGCTGGTGCGTCTCGTGGCGGCGCAGCTGGTCATGCAGAGCTGCCACTGCGTGTGGGTGCGTTGTGTACGGTTGGCTGGGTGGCATGTTGCTGGGACCTGCCCCGATGTCCTCCTAGCTGGAGTTAAACCGTTAATACTAATTAAGTATCAATTTATCCAAGTGTTCCATTGCGTCACCTCCTCCTACATGTACATCTCCACGATAAGAAACTAGCAAATACTACTTATCGCATGCCTTGCCGTTCTGCTAACATGTAGTACTAGTACTTAGCACAGTAATCTGCCCGAGTAAGGAACGCCTGATATATATAAAGACGCAGAATATATAAATTGATGTTAAGTTGAGTATACTTTTCCAATGTACTGATTTAGTTATTTCAAAATGAACTGAAGAGCACCTTTACCTACGAGTCCGGAATGATTCCAACAGTGGCGTATGGTCGAAGCACTAACCTTTGACCAGACATCCTCGCACCACAACAGCGCTGTCAACTGGTCGACCTCGTAGGGATTATCGAGCCCTTCACCAAGCCGGTCTAGAGCCTGCATCATTTTAAGTGAGGCGGAGACGCTTGAACGGTGTGGACTTCTTGGGTGGAGTGGGGCTTGTGGGGCGAGGTGCAAAAGCAAAAGTGCGAGTCTACCACTACGGTTCATGTAGTTTGAAGTCTAGTAAGATCGCTCAATGCGCGCCATTTTTCAAACGAGGGTGGAGAGCTGATGATTGGCACTAGATTTTTCACCTTAGTACCTCAGTACCTTGCAGTACCTTGCACATCCCCCTATCGCCACATCGACTGGAAAATAATATTAAATATGTGAGGCTATTAGTTGTACACCCGTTCCTTATTCGGGCAGAATTCTGTTGTGGTAAGTTCATGAAAGGGCATCGCAACGGAAACTCGGTTGAGTTTGAGAAGCTAGCGGAAGCGCCACTACAAAACGCGTAAAGCAGTCAAATTCATGCTATACAAACTTTAAGTAAAGTGTCGGCACCGTGCAAAATATGTGTATAATCACCTAATTACTTAACTTCACTATAGGTGGATAACATATCTCGACAGCCCTGCCAACATTATACGTCGGCAGGAGGGTCAATCAAACAAATTCAGGCTTTTAACCAATGATAGATTGTGTCGGCAGGTGTAGGCCGCTGTCGGCACCGTCATGGTATGGTAGAATACACGCACCACTACATGGCGGCTACAGTAGTAGCTCCAGCTACAGTAAGCCCTAGCTCGAAGCGGTTATCAAAGCGAACAAGCACGGATCTGCGCTGGGGTCGGACGGCGGCCAGTTCCTGCTGCTTCAGAATTCTAGAATCCGCGCCGGAATTCGTTCTTTGCCAATCTCCGTGGCATCGCGATGTTGCGCTTACGTCGTCTTACGACCATGCGGTGAGCCCAGCGGAGCGTTAGCCAGAAGGTCTTCCGTACACCTCGACGAAGAAGTCCGACAAACGGATAGTTCCGGAGGTCGGCCGCGAGCAGCAGACGAAAGCTATGGCTGGGCGGAGTTATGGAGCCACGACGCACCAGCACTTGCGGCCCAATCAATACACGGCCTCTCGACTTTTCCCAGCTACGCCACCCAAGGGCTTCGGGCTCGCTCGGACACGTGCGACTTGGAGAATCCGTGTCACCTTGGTTCAAGGATGGAGTGCCGGCCGCATTACAGTACCGCGTCGCAGCGACTGTCGAATCCACTTGTAGATATTATATATGCACACACCTCCAGCACCCCCACCTTGGAGCCCCAGGGTGGACCAACGACTCCACATATCAACTGCACTGTCATTTCAGTGGGGTGCGGGCATTGCGGTGGCGCAGCTTCCGTTCTGCCCGACGTGTGCAAGTTGCCTTTGTGTAAACGCTGTGTGGCACACCTAGTACAGTGTCGGTTAAGATATGCAGCGTAAAACCTTCTAAACGCTATAATTTTGCAATCGTGCCACATACCGAACCTCAGTCACTGCCTCTGCCACCTGTCGCAATGCACATTACACGAACAGACGTTATTCCCAGACCCCACTGTCCGACGTCCACGTGGCTCGTACGTCAGATACGTACTTAAGGAGTACTTAAGGAGCGCCGACCTCCACGTGGCGATCCGACCCCGGTTGAAGGCAATCCTGGCGGTCATTCGAAAATTTGCGCTGCTTCAAGCAAGAGCCTCTCCTCCCGACCAACACTCCCCCTTCCACATTCTACCCTCAAGATGCTGACCAAGCTGGTGGTGGCGCTGGCCGCTGTGGCCGCGACTGTGGCCCAGGCCGAGACGATCTTCCGCGAGACGTTCGACGACGCCAACTGGGAGGGCCGCTGGGTGGCCTCCACCTGGAAGCCCGCCGCTGAGGTGGGCAAGTTCGAGCAGGTCTCGGGCCAGCACTTCACGGAGGAGGGCGACAAGGCCATCAAGACGAGCGAGGACGCGCGCTTCTACGCGCTGTCGGCCAAGTTTGACAAGCCGCTGAACAACAAGGGCAAGGACCTGTACCTGTCGTATCTGGTGCAGCACGAGCAGAAGCTGGACTGCGGCGGCGCGTACATCAAGCTGCTGCCCGCGGACGTGGACCAGGCCAACTTCGGCGGCGAGTCGCCCTACGCCGTCATGTTCGGCCCCGACATCTGCGGCAGCAACAAGAAGACGCACGCCATCCTCAACTACGCGCGCCCCGGCGAGGACGCCGTCAACATGGACCACAAGGACACGATCCGCGCCGAGTCGGACATGGACGCGCACCTGTACTCGTTCGTGCTCAAGCAGGACAACACGTACGAGGTCAAGATCGACGGCAAGAGCATCAAGGAGGGCGAGCTCGCCAAGAACTGGCCCTTCCAGCCCGAGAAGCAGATCAAGGACCCCAACCAGTCCAAGCCCAAGGACTGGGTGGACGCCAAGCAGATCCCGGACCCGGAGGACAAGAAACCCGAGGGCTACGACGACATCCCCAAGACCATCCCCGACCCGGAGGCGGAGAAGCCCGAGGACTGGGACGACGAGGACGACGGCGAGTGGGAGCCCGCCATGATCGAGAACCCCGAGTACAAGGGCGAGTGGAAGCCCAAGATGATCGACAACCCGGACTACAAGGGCGAGTGGGAGCACCCGCTCATCGACAACCCGGACTACTTCGAGGACGACGCCATGTACAACGTCGCCAAGAACGTGGGCGCCATCGGCTTCGAGCTTTGGCAGGTCAAGAGCGGCACTCTGTTCGACGACATCCTGGTCACGGACAGCGAGGACGAGTTCAAGGCCCACGAGGAGGCCGTGCTCGCCAAGACGGAGGCCATGGCCGCCAAGAAGAAGCAGATCCAGGACGAGGAGAAGGCCAAGAAGGAGGCCGAGGCCAAGGCCAAGGAGGCCGAGGAGAAGGAGGACGCCGACGAGGATGAGGACGCCGAGGAGAAGGAGGAGTCCAAGGAGGAGGAGGCCGCCGAAGAGGCGGAGGAGACCAAGGAGGAGGCCAAGGAGGACAAGGCCGAGAAGGACGAGCTGTAGAGCAGTCCGTCTCAAGTAGTCACCCTCCTTACTTTTTTAACATTTTGTTTCGCTAGCGCGAGCAACAAATACACGTAGAGTTGGACAACAGTGAAATCATTGTACATGTACAGCATTGTATTCCGCGTCGGGCATCGTGTTCAGCAACTACAGGTAGGGCTCCACACCTGATAATGTTGCAACCTGGTTATGTATGCTCTCATGAGTACAGCTCACCACTTTCCGCCCATCCGGGGACGACAGGCATAACTTGAATTTATCGAGCCACGAACGTGACGAGGCAGACCGCGCCAATGAGCATGCAGTGCAGCGAGATGAAGGTGAGGAACACGTAGAACCACTTGATCGTGCGCTTGCCCACGCACTTGCCCGTCCACGGACAATGGTGATCCAGCTAGAGCACCAAGCACAGACCCCCCCCCCCCAGCAGACACAACAGTCGCGTCAGTACATCACACCTCAATAACATTCGGTAACCAGGCCGCCAAGCACATACCCCCCTCACGCAGACGCCGCAGTCAGAGCAATGGGACGCGTTCTGCGGCCGTCGCAGCTCGCATTGTGCTGCACACAGTCCGACACACCGTTAGACCACTGCAGCCCCCACCGCCACTAATCAACGCGCTGTTTCTTACCGCAGACGATGCCTCTCTCGATGTCTCCCTGCAGCTGTGTCGACACCTCCAGGTCCTGGAAGACAACGCCCGGGTCGCTGCACGCCACCATCGTGAAGGAGACGGTGGTGAGGCAGATGGACACGAGCAGCGCCACCTTCAGCCCCGCCAGCATGTCGTGTGCGAAGAAGAAGAAGGCGGGCCCAATCGCCAGGCAGTACGTGACCAGCATGCAGGCCCAGTGCGGCCCGACGTGGCACGTGCTCGGGAAGTAGCCGTAGTCTTTGGACAGCGAGCACAGCACGCGCGTGCGGCCGTAGCGCACGCAGCAGCGCCCGCCTGCGCGCGGTGAAGTACTGTACTTGCTCGTGGGCTCCGTGTCCTCCGCTACACGCACGTCGTCACCCTGCTGCGCCGCGTTCGCGACCATCTTCGTCCGAGAAGGTGCTGGATCGTCTATTGGCTCAATACAGTAGTGTTGAGGCAAGGAAACATGAATATGGAGTGGACCACGCGATATTGGTGTGTGGCACTCAAATGTATATCCCTTGATGTCGACAGCGCCGCTTGCAAGGGCAGCGTGTGCGAAGAGATTCTACGCATGAACCGCGAGGCTTTCAGTGATGTCGAGCCACGCAAACTTCCTACTTACCTGCTTGACAGGCCAGTCCGCAAAACCCGTATACTCTCATCGCCTGCTAGCTATAATAGCCACGTAGCTAGTGCCAACAGACAGCCTGTTAGGGACGGCGGCATTCCTGTTCCAACGGCGCTAAATCGGCACTTTGGCTCAAAGTTGTTTCACCAGTGTTTTACCTTTGCTCAGCGGTTTTGCATTGTTGTTTCGAGCACAGCGCCTCTTTGTCACTCGGTTAAACCACTTCACCTCCGCTGGCACGAGTGAGTGAGTGAGTACTTTAGACGAGATGCAAGACCCTCGCAGCGCTCGCAAGCCAAACAGGTCGCAATTGGCGTCGCCATTTACCACTTTGGGAGGCACGACCCTTAATCTGGACGCGACAGTCCCAGAGGCACCGAGAACGCTGTCAGATCGGCGACTTGAGCCTGCGCCCGAGAGCGAATTCGACGTGCGGAAGTTCCTCCTGGACCAGAAAACCTCAGCCTTTTCACAAAAGTTCACTCTTCCACGCGTCAAGTTTCGCTAACCAAGTGTCAACTATGGAGTTATCTCGAAACCAAACAAAGCCCAAACAGCGGTTATTGCCTCGGATGGAGTTAGGTGCATCCAAATCCACTGGAGTTCTACCCCCTGGAACAGGCAAGTTCCATCGGACGTCCAGGAACCAGCAGTCGGAGGACGAAGAGAACGGGTCGTCGCACTTTTACTCGATCGAGAAGATGGCTGCGAGTTGCTTCCACGCCACGTAGAACAAGAACAAGACGTGGCTGTTCCTCCCTGGCTCCGAGGAGAGGTCCAAGAGGAGCAAGGGGGCGAGCTCCACCAACCAGAGCAGCATCACGGGGTCGAGCGGCCGTCGCGTCGAGTGGATGTGCTCGACTTGGATCGCTGCTTCGACACGGCCATTCACTTCGCGAGCAGGAAGAAGCACTGGGAGATCGTCTGCGAAGAGAAGCTCTCGATGCTCGACCAGGATTTCATGGCCATCCACGCTCGAATCGTGCAGCAATACGGATCAGCTGCAGCGAGGGAAAATAGTTCAGATGATCATAAATTACTGACGAGGTTGCTGTTCGACCAGAAGTGGTCGGACGTGGTCATGGGCGAGCTCGAATCCATGCTCACGGTGTCGTTTGTCGAGCAGGGGTTGGTCCTCCGTAAGGCTCGAATCCTGTACGCCAAGGCTTTCTTTCGGTTGGAGAATCTTTTCAAGTAGCAGTGGCAGGAGCTCAAGGAGGAGAAGGACGAGTTGGAGCTACTAACGGAAGAAATGCAGCGTACTCATCAGCTACACAAGGAAGACGCACAAAGTATGAAGGAGCAGTACGAAGAGGAGATTGATAAGCTGAATACTCGCTTTGAAGCTGAAAAGAGTGAGATGGAGCAGCGAGTGACCGACTCGAAGGAGCAATTGGCGAAGATGGGCGACACGATGAGGGCGCTGAACGCGATTTTCCGACAAATGCGTGATGACACGGAGAAAGTCAAGGCCGTTGAGCTTCGTGAGAACTACATGAGGCTCGAACACAAGCACGAGCAGTGCCGCGAGGAAATGGAGCAACTGCGTCCGCTGGTTCAGGAGAAGCAGCAGCTTTTAGGCCGAATCGACGAGCTGATTCAAGACCAGAACGCGCTCAAAGACGAAATTGCGGGGTTGAACGAGCTGCTGAAGACCAAGGACAGTATCATCGCGTCGCTTATGGAGGAGCAGAGCAACCTCATTGCAGCCCAAGAACTGAAAGAAACTCGAGAGGAGGAACTGCGCAGACAGGAAGAAGAAGAGAACGAGGAGGAGGACGAGCCCCGAGAGGCAAATGGCCCAAGTAACGACAGAAGACGGGGATCTATCTCCTCCACTGCAGTCTGTGTTCGCTGTAAGGAAGAGCTGCGTACGATGTCTGCGAATGGAGGGCTGGCAAAAGGAGACAAGGCGTTGGACAGGGTAAATCCAACGAGGCGGATGGATTCAAGCTCCCCACCAAGAAGAGACGCATCCAGTGCCTGTACTTCAGAATTATGCTGCCGAATCTAGGCGGTCGACGACCTCAGCGCGACATCTCGTGGACCTTCAGCTGCATGAGATCAATTATGTTCGCCAAGCAGATCGATGACTCCATATGTAAGCGCACCGCTGGGTTATTCCCGCTCCGAATTCGCATGCCGGAGTTTGTAAACGCGTGGTTTTCACCCTGGAAGCCCTTGAAAGACGAGAAAAAAGTCGCAGAAGTTGATTCGCTTGACGAAAGTGCAGTCATGGACGATATGAGCGATCCAAACGCAGCGGAGCAACGACTAATGCAGGCCGATGAGGACCGTTGGTGTCTGTACTATGGAGTGAGATCGCTGGTTCAACAGGGGAGGCAAAACTGTTTTTATCGCTTCTGGACGAGAAATTCGGTGAAGATGAACAGGTCTTCATGCTTCATTGCTACCGGGTGCTCGACGTTTTACTCGGTGGGCGCTTGAACTGGGGCCCACTACGCGACAAGGTGTCGTACGAAATATTCGCTCAGGAGTACGCTCTTCTCTTCCCTGAAAAATCTACAAAAACCGGGGGGTTATCTGCTACGCGTCGAGTTCCTAAAACTATCTGGATATCGCCGTATCACGCCTCACTCGCTACGAGTGTGATCCTCTCCAAAGCAACCGAGACAGAGCGGGAAGCGCTCGACAAGAAGATTTTAGAGTACGTGGTCTCTAACGTTCCTGAAGATGAACGACCGGAGGTTTACCTCGAGCCCAAGACGAAGAGCTGGGACGTTGAGCCGGATGTGCCACACTCCAAGAAGCGGCCCGCACTAAACCGACGCGGCAAACTCAACGATGAGCCAGAGGAAGAACTACCGTCGCAGTTTGTGGACGCGAATCTCTGGGTCGAGCTCATGATGCACGAGTACAAGGAAGAGCAGGCGCACCGACGTGCAGCCATCCGCCTGATGTTTCAAACGGCGACGACGTCAGCGGCAGCGTCGGCTTCTGAGTCTGCGGCGGAGATGTCGCTGTCAGCGATGCTGGGGATCAACTACGCCTCCATGGACATGGAGCAGTTCCGAGTGATGGTGCACACTTTGAACGACGAGATCCCATCGTTCATGGTCGCCACGCTCTTCCGAAATGCCTACACACGGGGGAACGGCACGGTCAACTTCGATTCCTTCATGGACGCCGCCGAGACGTGGCAGTTCTTCTCGACTTGTATGAGGCTCGAACCTCCCAGCTCCGTCGTGTCCCGACTATTTGGTCACCCATTCTCCAGATCGCCCGCGATCATGAACCCAAGCTCCAGAGCTGCATCGATCGTTCACAAATTCTTCACAATTTTAGGGAACGAAATCGACTCCACGATCGAGGAATTGCCACTGTGGACCCGCAGGATGACGGATTCGCTAGCGTATGAGATCTCGTCGTCCTTGGTGGAAGGAGGATTCAGCGATGGAGTTCGACTGCTAACGCTGTTCCAACGACTCATCGATAATCTCGGCGCGGCGAAGTTAATACGACGCGAAACTACGGGCTCTCTATTCAGCTCCAACGACTTATTCTGTATCGAGAAGGCTCTGCATGGACTACTCGACTTCGCTCGCCATCGTGAAAAATTATCGTACGCAACTCTAGAGTTTGTATTGCTCCATTGATGAAGTACTAACGTTTACCTTGGTTTTCTCTAGCGCGGAGCTGCCGATCGATGCAGTACGACAGAAGCTCAGTGTTAAGCGGGTACAAATGAAGTTCCGCAAGCGTTTGCTACAAGATCATGGAGCTCCGTTAGTGATGCGGTCGCTGATGCACCGACGCTATGGCAGTGGCGTCCTCAACTACAGACATCAGAGGGCTGAGCGACCTTTGATCTGGTTGCGCCTGCTGATCTCCATGATATTGCGCTTGTCGATGCAGTCCCCGCGCATGATCGCGGTATTGGGCGAGCTGAGCAGTATCAGTGACGCTTTCCACGCGGGGCGATCGTCACTACTCCAATTGACTGTCTCAAGCGCGCTCAATGGCGGGGTCGGCCCCACACCAAAGCCCCTTTTCGTAGAGTTCATCTACGACTTTTTCCTGGAGAATTTCGGTTCGCGCTGCGAGTCGGAGCGCATGATCCACGACGTATTTTACAATTGCCGGTCGTTCGTGCGGTCAGATCCGCTAGCGTCGCTCTTCAGTTACCTCTGCTGCATGAGCAACTCGTGCCCTGAAGACCGACTGCTGGGGCAAAATGAGGCGTTGGCCTTCCTCCACGCCATTTTCCGCTCCGGACTGCACGACTTCCGCCTCATCAATCCAGCACGAAAGACGGTATCAAGTGATAATACGTCCAATGATCCAGCTCCCGTTGCTTCATCAGTGGTTAGTGGAGTCGACTTCGTGCCTATCGTCGTGGTGGAGACCATTCTACAGACGGCGTTCGCGAAGCTGAGCTCGGACCAGAAAATGCGACTGAGAATCCGCTTGCTTGCGGCTGCAAGTACTAACAATTCCGAGCCTCCGTCAGGAATGGAGGCTAATTCGTTCCTGGTGTTCATTCTTCAGGAGTGGAGGCGCTACGTCCTTCACCGTCTGAACGAGATTCGTGTGGCTTGTTGTGAAGCTGAGAACGACCTACTTCACTTCGAAAAGCTCTTGCAGCTGGAGATGCTGTCGAGTATCTTGCAGAAGGTGAACATCACCTTCACGTCGGAGGACCTGTGCGTCATTCTGCGGCGGTTATACATCACCGAGAAGACCCCAAGCCATGAAAACGATACCCCAGCGTCCAAGCCTGACCCCATGAGCGACCGCATCGCCGCTGCCTGTTTCCCCCTCGTCACGAAGGAGACTTTGAGCGAGCTTCAAATTCTGGAACATGCGGCGCCAACCCCCTTTGAAGTCAAAGCCAGTCCGCTGCTGAGCTACGAGTTCCTGGTTAGTACGTGGAACGACTACGAGGAGCCTTGTCAGCGGCTTCTGAATGATCTGCGTCAGGTTGGCAAGAACAATGATATCCAGGCTAAGGCGCTGTCACGTTGGCCTGCGAATAGCGAGGCTGAGGGAGGCAGTACCGTGCTGTATTTGAGCTCGTCCTCGTCGTCGAACGTCGTATCGAGTCAGGATGTGGCGCAGCTTGAAGCCGTCCACGCGCTGTTCCTCGAAAGGCTTCAGAAACTCACGCAGATTTTTGATACAAAACTACAGGAACAAAACGTGGCACCTACTGCGGTGCCGAACGGTGGGCGAAGACGTGCTAGCATCAGCATCCATCGCGACGGATCTCTGCACTTGGTGGACGAGGTGAGGTCGCAGGAGACGATGGTCAACGAGACGCGGAAGGTGTTTCGGCAAATGTTCGCGGGGTTCGTCAAGCTACGCGCAATTGGACAGCTCGGAGATGGAGCCTTACCGGATCAGTGGGAGCGCCGTAGCGTGTAGCTGGATGAGAACAAAAGTCATGACATTGATCATCGTTCATTCAACTTCAATGACGGCCACTCTGGAGATAAATGCAACTATTTTTCATATGGATGGCTACCTCAAGCACTTCCAATACTTCGCCGACTTCTTTTCCTTGATGCCATGCACTCGACTGCCACCACACTTCACCACTGGTAGCAGCTAATAAATAGCGATTCACTTGCACACTTGCACCATCTCACACTTGGCGTCAGGATCCCGATATAATAGCGCCTTACACGAAGTACATCACGCCCTTCATGGCCTGGTGCACATCATACATGCGCGTATCCGTCTCCGGGGTAGTGTCACTGAAACCGGAGGCAATCGAAGCAGTGTCGCTTCCGTCGACCAGGAACAAGCGAGCGCGGAAGGCCACCAAATGCGAGTAGTACGCGGACGGCACCATCGACACCGAGCGCGTGCACCGGGCGAACGTGTAGCACAGCTGGTAGGTGAGCCTCTGCAGGTCGTCCGCCGAGAAGCCAATCTCATCCAGCAGCACGTGTTAGTGCGTCGGGCGACTGGTGCCCTGCAGTCCGGCGTGGCTCACCAGATAGAATTCGTTCTCAATGGGTTCCCACCTTGACGTTACCGCTGCGATCCGCTTCGTTGCTGTCGCTAGGAAACAGGCGCGTGCTGTGGCGCTTCTGGACGACGATGAACGTGATTGATGGCGTGTAGTCCTTCTCCAACGCTCGACAGGCCTCACGAATGCCCGTCACTTCGTGATTCAGCACCATGAGGAACTGGCCTTCGCTCACCCCGTCGCGGTAGAACACAATGCGGTCGGGCTTACCGCCCGTCGACCGGTAGAACCGCTTCATCAGCTCCATCGTCATCTCCTTGAGGTTCATAATCTGTTCGACGCGGTGGCCTTGCGCACGAATCGCAGACGCGTGGTGGATGAAGTTGTTGTCCATGGAGGCTGTGACCGCAGCAATAGACGGCCGAGTCTTGTCCATCGGACTGGGGTGCGTGACGTCCGCCCCAAAGATGATAGTGTGCGAAGGTGGAGATACCTGCGGCGGTGGATCGCGGATGACCCCGTTCTTGCCTCCCAGCTTCGTGTTGACCTTCATGAGCATGTTGGCGATATACTGCAGGTTGCACTTGGCATTGGGCTTCGACAGGATGTGCTTGGCCAGCATGCACTGCGAGACAATGCCCAGCCCCGCCTCCGTGTCCGACATGAGCTTGAGCTCCTTGTACGCACGGGTATCAGACGTGGGGTTAATCATCCACACGATCTCTGGTTTCGAATTGAACGTCTCCATTGCCGCTGTCACGGCCTCTTGGAACATGCTGCGTCCCGTCGGCTCCGCTTCAACAGAACCGGGGGCGGCGTCCTCGGACAGCTCATGCCAAGCTTGTTCATCTGATCCATAACAACGCCGAAGAAACTCTGGATGTTGGCCAGAGCGCAGCGGTTCGGCTGGCACATACTGAAGATCGCCCACGACTGGAGCTGCGTCGGCGCGTTGAACTTCTTGTAGCGCATGTTCCACACGCCATCAGCCGGAGTCATGCGCGCGCGCCGGCGCCGTACTCGATCGTAGGCGGCGGCAACTGGCGTGCCGTGGTCTCGACCATGTTAGGGTCCACCTCCAGCCCAAACGCTCGCAAGGTCGGGTCAGTGTCGAATCCAGCTTCGTAGAGCTTCTGCTCGACCGCGTGCTTGCGCTCTTCCGGCCGCTTGCGCTCATTTTAGCCACCTGCCTGTCGGTGACTTCTGTCCAGCCTGAATGTGGCAGACCTCCAGAGGCAGATAGTTCTTCTGCGGGGCACCCACATGCAGACACGGCAGCTCCGGGTAGCTCAGATGGATGTTGTACGCCCTCTGGAAATACTGCACAATGGGCATGCGCTGACCCTCGTCGTCCTCGAAGAAGGTGTTCTCCGCACTGTCCTTCGACAAACCGTTGACGCGGTAGCTGCGTTTCACCCCGGGGCGGTGTGGGACATTGACCTTCACGCCTCTGATCGCCTTGCTGAAGTCCGAGCGTTGACGCTGGTTCAGGGTCGCGGGTGTATCGCGCAGTCACAGCGTCTCGCCCAGGTAGTCCATGACACTCATGTCCTTCACGAAGGCGGTGGCCGCCAGGTCCAAGTTGACCACGAGGCGGTTCTGCGTGGGGCGCAGGCTCTGATGGTATCTGTTGAATGAAGAGGCGCGCCGAGCGCGCCCCGCTCGCCCTTCTGCCAGTCGAGTTATTTTGCAACTGAAAGCAAACCCTCTCAAACATATTATTATTGTTTTAGCAAGTACGAGAGAAGTTCAGATCGCCAGCTGTGGTCTGGATAGTGCAGGCAGAGAGCTGCCTGCCAACCATACATAGTGCGATGACGACACGAGGCCGAGGAGTAAGGAGTCGAGGACGCAGTCCGAAGACGAGCTCACTTCCTCTTTTGCCTCCAGGTACCGAGCACGGATCTAGAGTAGTAGGCATAGGAATAGAGGATAACCAAAAGAGTAATACATTGTAGTGAGCTACCTACTCTGTGTAAACTGTTCATTTCAACAGTAGCCGAACCGGAGCTCCGCGCCCTCGCCGAGCGCCTCGGCGTCTGCACTGCTGAGCAAGTTGCGGCCCACGACCGTGAATCTCTGCGACGCCGAGTGGAGGGTTTTTGCCAGATGATGACACTATTTGATAAGTCTAGACAAATGATGTTGACATTTGCCAAATGGTGGCACTATTGTGAATTCCGGCTAAAATTACCAGACGAGGGCGATTCGTCGAATCGGCAAGGAATCGCCAGACACATCTTATTGGCTTATATTGACTCAATTTGTGACCTATCGTTGGCGAGCAGAGCAAAGGCAACTTGCACTCGCGTAGCTTCTTCGCTGTATACGCACGCGAGCAGGTTCCGTACGCGGCCCCATCGTCGTTGTGCAGTTAAGCGTTAAGTTTTAATACGGTATTTTTGTGTTGTAGACCGCGCTGAGCTCTCGTTATTGTCTGTGTGCTTGGGGACGCTGAAGTTCTCGCTGCCGGTGGATTACCTGGAGCCAGCTCGATACTCGCTGCTGGTGGCTCGTGTGACTCTCGCTGCTGTTGGAGCTGGTGCCGCTCGTGTGACTCTCGTTGCTTTTGGAACTGGCGGGGCTAGTGGGGTCCTTGCTGCTCCTGGGGTCGACAGGTCTCTTGTCGTTGGTGAAGCACTAGCGGTTGACGAGGCTAGTGACGTCAGTGAGGTCTAACAGCTAGTGGTGCCGTGTTGCTGGTGGTGAGCTCGCGTCAGTGCTGCTGGTGTTGCCGGTGGAGTTGGCGTGTCTTGTTGCAGCTGGACGTATCAGTGCAGCTCGGATTGTTGAAGGACCAGTGGTACGTGGTGCTGCTGGTGATACTCTCGTTCGTACTTGAGCACTTGGCGTCGGCGAGACTCTCGTTAGTGCTGGAGTGCTTGGAGTTGCCAAACCTCGGGTGCTGTGGAGCGGAGTTAGTTCGAGTCCGTGAACTTGGTGTTACGGTGACACTCGTGTTGGCGCTGGTGAAGATCATAGAACTGGAAGAGTGAGTTGAGTTTGGGAAAGGTTCAACATGGAAGAAGCTGCAACCAGACAGCATGCGCATCCAAACACTGTTTTCCATTGTCTGTACGGCTACTATCATCTAGGTCACTCGAAGCAGGACCTGGCTCGCTTCTACAACAAGACACCCAAGACAATTGGCAATTGGATCCATCGCTATGAGGAGACGGGGACTTACGAGCGAGCTTCGAAAAAATCGGACAGGAAGTTTACTGCAGAGCAGCGGCAATGGCTGCGTGATTTTTATGAGTCGAGACCCCTAGCGTATCTTGACGAGGCCCAAGATGAATTCAAGAGAGTCTACCGACTCAATATTTCTAAGTCATCGGTATGGAGGATCATCCACGAGTTCGGATTGACGTGGAAAGTCATAGAGCGCCGTGCAGTTCAGATCAAAGAGCAGGATATATTTCGTTTCGTTGAGGAGCTCAGTCACATTGACTGGAGCCATCGAAACGTCGTGTTCTTGGACGAAGTGTCCTTCGACAACAGGGGAATGCTGCGCAAGCGAGGATATGCCGTTCGAGGACAAAAAGTGGTGGTCCGTGGTGAGTTCCAGAGAAAGCCAAGAGTTTCGTTGCTGGCTTTTATCGGCGTGGACGGTATCCTTGACTACTACGATACAGTAGGGACCTTTGACAGGTTGCAGTTTGTGCGGTGCTGTCAAGATTTCGCTTATTCGAAAAGAGCACGAGTTCGCCCGTATCCGGCGTCAAATTCAGTGTGGCTTTTAGATGGGGCTAGTATTCACAGGCACCCCGAGATCGTGCACTACCTCAGAAGCATCGGGATCGTGCCAATATTCCTTCCTGCCTACTGCCCCTTCGTCAATCCCATTGAGTTTCTCTTTGGGTACGCGAAGAAAGCGCTTCAGCGGTATTATGTTGAGTCAAGCAACCGGGATTTAATGCCGTTCATTGTCGAAACATTTCGCCACTTTGAGAACTTTGACATGACAAGGGTGTTCGAGCACTGTGGCTGGTTAAAGCAGGGTGTCTTTAACCCTGTTGGACCGCTATCATCCGGGCGACGCCCTCCTCCTGAGATGCACTACGATGTACACGCACTCGAAGACAGTTTGACATGTTGGACTACCAGACGCGAGACTAGAAAGCAGAAAAAAGTATATTACTCGTGCTTGATCGTTTACCTAATTAATATACATCAATGCGTTGTTGCGTCATTGCACGCGACCTCCCTTACTCGTGCTCGAAGTCGCGAAGGTTCTCCATGTGCTCCGTTGGGTTGGCGATGTCGTTTTGATCAGGCAGCTCCATGTCACGTATTGACGCTTCAATTGCAGCTTTTCGTGCTGCAAGCCCCGCTTCATGACTGTCCAAGCGAAGGCTGAACGCCCTTAGGTCCTGCCGAAGCACTGCGTAGTTGGCCAAAGCTGAATTCACACAGTCGAGCGCCGTGTGGGCTGATCGTCGCATTCCAGCGAGATGTTCCTCCATGCGCGTGTTGCTTGCTCTCAGGAGGTTCAAAATGCGTTGTGGAGGTGGTGAGGCAATGGCAGCATCCCAGGTAGAGCGGTCGAGGTTGCGTGTGACTTCGTTAGCCCACATGCGCCAAATTACAGCTTCGCCATCGAAGCTGTCGTCCCATCGATCATCTAGCCGTTCTACAACCTCGCGCAGAGACGCCTCAGCTACTGCACCTGCTCGATCGGTGCTGAGTGGCCGAATGCAGGCATTCATGAAGTTCTCGCGATCTTCGGCCTTGGCTATCGCAGTACCATACTTGTAGACGAACAGCTTGATGAGCTCGCCCTGTAAACAATGACGCCATGTATTCCAGGATTGCTCTGACCTTGCCGTGTCGACAACGTGACGCTTCACCTTGGACTGCATCATTTTAGCCCAGTGGTCCACGGAAGGGGGCTGGGTTGACCAAACGCCGTCCGTCTTGACAGCTCTTCCTTTCATGCGAGGGCTGAATTGGATCCCATAGTTCCTTCAATACAGCCTGAAAAGAAGAACCACTAGCCACAAAGTTGTCACGCGTGTCCCCAGAAGAGTCCCGTTGCGTGATGGTCGTTTTCACGATAGGTTCACTTCCAGACGATAGAGGTAGGCTCGTACACAGTGTTTCGCACTGGTGTACGAACGCGCTCTGGATATGGCGACACCCGTACGCGTTCCGGTGGCGTCCGCGCAGTTGCCGTCGTGGATGTAGGACTAACACCTTCGGAGGTGCTCGCAGCTTGACCTGCCATCGTGAAGAAGGAAGGAAGGAAGGAAGGAAGTGACTAGCGGGATTCGCACTTAGCGGCAGAATATCGGAAATCCTCATATATAGTATATGCTGTATCAGGGTCGGTCGATTGGCCGGCGAAACCGCCGGAGGAAATTATGAGTAGAACCCACAATATCTAATAATTGATGGCACTTGATGGCACTCTATCTAATTGAGAGGTCGACGGTGTTCATTATCGAAAGTTTCAGAGAGACGCCGTCCCAACCTCGTCCCCACTCGCCTGTCAGTCTGATAAGTGAACTATCTGAAGTGACTGCTTTCAAATAAAGTCACATATCGTCATACACAAAAACACAAATTCACATTTTGCTAACACATATTCCCACAAACCCCATTTGACAGAACGCCAGCAGCCTGCAAGACGCCAGAAGCAGCAGAACGACGACGGCCGCGCCAGTGCGGAAGGGGGTGATGGCCTGGAGGGCTGCGCGGCGGCAACGAGCAACAGGATGACGGCGGCCGTGCCAGAGCTGAAGAGGGTGATGGTCTGGAGGACAGCGTAGCCTTGGAAGAGGAGTTGACTGCCCATCTCAAGGCAGATCTGAGGTGAGTAAGGGGCACGCAAGGTGGGGTGCAAGTGTACGTCCGAAATTTTTGTGGCGATGATATACAACGATGTATTACCGATTGTGCACTTCAATATGTGATCTATAGTTTTCCTTTTAGACTGTCGCTAAGTGCATTAAGTGTAAGCTTGTGCTGTGTTCGGTGTGCCTCGAGCGCACACACCGCTTGCTCGTGAGTAATACATTGCGCTTGAGCTGTTGTTATGATATGATCGATGATTCTCTTTCTCCGAAAGAAAAAAACCGTTTGTCTGCTGGTGTGCTGCGCCAGGTCGAGCCATGGCTTTCTTCGAGGTTACACACAGCGGGACCACCATGAATTCCGGCAGACCATTCTTGCCAGACTTGATGTACGGTCTTCAGAGACCTCGCCATCTTGTAGGTCACCGGGATCGATGAATCTGGTAAGGTGGTGGTGGGTCCTCCGGATTTCCGTCGGCAGGCTCGGCCGAAGTCACTTGCACAGTACAGGGAAAATTGAACTCTGTTTGTCTTCTACCAGCGACTTCTCTCTCTCTCTCTCTCTCTCTCATACTTCTTCGGGCAAATATCTTCTGTTCACTATGCTTGGGGTCAAATGTCTTGTCTTGAGTATACCTTGGGTCCAAACTTGCGATCGGCTTGCGAATCCATTGTCGCACGGCGTCGAAAGTGCCAATTGTGGGTCCTTAGACTTGGTTTAGTATGGTGCAGGACTCCCTCTCGACTCCTCGAAAGTATCCAGTCTGCGCATCCACAACGGTTCTTCAAGGTCACGCATCACTTTGATTGCAGACTGACTTCGAACTGACTCGAATCCCTGAGAATCAGGTGACACTCAGGGTCATCTTCTGAAATCCTGGGAATTCTGAGGAATCTTGGGGAACCGTAGGGATTCTTGGGTGTTGGCTCGGGAAACACTTAAGTTCAGTATAGAGAGTCTGGATTTATGGTCCAAACCCAGGGAATCATCTTTGGAACTCTGGGTCACCTGCACTCAGGGATGTGAACTCTGGGTCATCGTGCGGCACTCTAGGTTTTCCGTGCGGCACTCTGGGTAACAAGGCTGCTGCATTGCAGGCTCGCATGTATCTCCACAAAGCCACACTTTTAGCGGGTTTAGCGGCCTCCTGCGCATGATCATGGTGGTAGTGGGTTGATTCTCAGGGTAATTTGATCCTCTGGGGCGCTCTGAGCCAAAGCAAGATGAGGTGTACTCTGGGATACATTCTCCAGAGACACTTTCCGCCAGACTTTAGGCACTCATCGTAAGGGAAAGTCCGCGGCTGGACTGAGTGTTCTCTGAAATCCTGGTCGTGCACTCCCAGGATTCACACTTCCAGCCAGTTGGGCCCATCTGCGGTCAGGCGTTTGATTCATCCCGAGAAATCACTTCTCTCCCACAGTCACCATCCATGTCACACGGGTACAGCCGCACCGTATCCAAGTCATCCACCAATCAGCATCCGATACAAACTCCAAGTCATTTCTAGAATGGCATGTCGTCGCCGAAAAACTGAGAACCGCCTCGTGTCAACCGCCCCTCCTGGTCCAGGTCCATCAAAGAGGGCAATGCTCCGAAATGGTGAACCATGGCCAGGCTACACAAGCATACGGCGTAAATTATTGTTGAGCTGGACGTAGATGCCGTTGACTACCAGGGTTTCGCTCACTTCTTCCCGCAGGCTTCTTCAAACATAGGTCGCGACTTATCTTCAAGGTGCTTTCTCCTTAGGACACAAGGTCAAACACCAAACGCGAGGTGTCATCGGCTTAGCAAAGCAACGCCGGCAGTGACACCAGTGCTCAGTACCTCGCCTCTAACTCCTCGGGCAGCCTTTTTGTCTTCACCATCCTCATCATCGTTTAGTAGCGCCGAAATCTCAGCGGTGCCATCTCCTCCATAATCAAATCAAATCAAATCACATTCACGTTCTCCGTCTCCAATAATCACACATTCCGTCGATTTCCCCAGAGTTTCACAGAGTCACCCAGGGTTCCCCCTGAATATCACATGTAACTCTGGGTCATTGTCACCCCAGCGTGCTAGACTCCTGGGTGATCATCTCCAGCCTGCATGGCCTGGAAACGGGCTCGCGCTCTTGCGCCTTGGTTGAAATCGTAGAGCAGGGTACCACAGTTGAGCTTCGACACAGGCAGCCACTCTGCCTCATCGTACCCCTTCCACTTCACAAGGTACTCGCAAATCCGTCTCGCTGTCCGAGTCCGTTTAGTCCATCGCAAATCCAGGATTCTCTCGACTTCGTATTCATCGTTCGCAGCGTCGGGCTCCCAGCTGGCTTCAGGCAACAGCGCCACATCAAAGTCATCATCCTCGTCCACGTCGATCTCCACAGTGGGCCGCTTCGGGGATAGTGCTCTGGGTTTCAAACGGCTCACGTGTACCCAGCGGCTCACGCGATACCCTGTGTTCTCAACCCTGAGTTTCACGCGGAAGTTGTCATGGATTTCCTGAATTCTGAAGGGACCGTGCCACATGTGAGCCAGTTTGCGGCTCAGCCCGGGCCGCACTTTGGGTATATACAGCCACACAGCATCCCCGGCTGGGAATCCTGCCTTCAGTCGTTCGGACAGCTCTCTCCACTTCCTGGTTTGTTCGGCAGAGCGCGCCCGCTTGGCCTTCTTCTGAAGATCCTCAGCGCAAGCTTGTGCATAACTGTAGTCACGCTGCAGCTTCCTGTGCCACTCGTGCGCTCCTGGATACTCGAGGGCCTGGCTCCCAACATTGCAGACCAGACATAGTTCCGTGTGCGTCCCAGCCGTGCACCAGAAAAAACGGAGTGTCCAGGCGAGTGGCATCGAACAATGTATTCAGGGCAAACATCAAGCGCTCAGCATGGTCGTCCCAGTCGCTCTGGTCCGCCTCAGCAATGTACGCTCGAATGCTGCGCACGACAGTCTGCACCGACCGCTCCTGTTGTCCGTTCGCCTGGGGGCGATACGCCAGAGTGGCCCGCTGCTTGCTACCCAAAAGTTCACGGAAGCGCGTGAACACCTCGCTTATGAACCTTGGGTCTTGGTCGTGCCTCAGCATCGAGCTCGTGCCGAATCTCCTGAAGACTTGCTCTTCGTACACTTCGGCGACATCTTGAGCTGTGGTGGAACTCATGGGTTTACACATGACGAATCCTGAGAACGCATCCTGAAAAAGCAACAGGAACGTGTTCCCACGATCCGACTTAGGCAAATGCGTCACGAAATCCATGGACACAACTTCAAAAGGGCGCCTCGGTTCGATGTTCCCAGGGGAGGGCCCTGGATTCTGAGGGTGCCCCGCAATCCACACACTCTTTGACGAAAACTTCCACGTCAGCGTACATCCCATGCCAGTAGAACTCAGAGCGCAGTTTCTCGTACGTCCTCGTGATCCCCTGGTGCCCACCCTGAAAATCTTCGTGAGCGTAATGCAGGATATCCGGTCGCAGAGCTTTCGGCACCACGAGTCTTAGTTCGTCAACCATGTCTCGGGGTCGATCTCTGGTAGACCGACTCAAGCGGTACAGGACTTCTCTGGAATCCAACGCGAAATCGTCAGCGACCTTCGCGAGTTTCCTGGCTTGAGCGTGCGACAGCTTCGTCGTGTCGCCCTTCAGGAAATCCTTGAGTTGCAGCAGGTGATCATCTTTGTCCTGGTGCACTTTGATGCGTCGCCAGCGTTCTGCCTGGTACTCCAGAGGTCCCATGGGTTCGCTTTGGGCTTCGATCTCCTGAGTTCGCGCCCGAGTCATTACTGCAAACACTTTGCCCGCCACAGGCAACGGAGCGCACTCAGGTCCAGGGATACCCAGAGTTTCGACACCCTGAGAATTACTCCCCCGGATTCCAGCGTTCAATAACACCTTCGGTTTTACCAACTTCTCGTGAATCTTGGACACCAACTGCAGATGTGTTCGTTCGTCAGCATCCTCCACCTTCCAGGATTCACCAAGCGCGAGGGTCTTAGACGTCAGGTAGTCTGCGGCCTGGTTAAACTCTCGCTTGACATGCACCAGCCGCACAGACTTGAACTTCGTCTTCAGTACTTCATACTCGGCTAGCTTCCTCTGGAGATTTGGCTGATTGCAGTTGAAGAGTCCCTGGGCTTGCTGGATGGCAATCCAGGAGTCCCCAACCACAACGATATCCTGAATTCCACGCTCAATCGCCAGAATGAGGCCCTTCAGAAGTCCATGATACTCAGCGTCGTTCACAGTCACGTCCTCCAGGATGAATCCCTGGGCATCCAGGATTTCCCACCCGAGGACATGCCATAGAATGCAGCCGCAGCTCCCTTGTCGCGTGGAAGTCTTAGCGGCGCCATCGAAACTCAGAATACACCCCTCATAGTCCGCTTCCAGCATTTCCATACTGATAGGCACTGGAGGTTTAACGCGCCCCTTGGCAGGGATCAGGTTTTCAGCGATCTCATCCAACTGTTCTCTGGGGGTAATACCCGCACCTAGAATTGCAGCCAAGCCGTCTTCATCCCGTTGAACTCTGCGTATCTCCAGGTTCTAGTGGGACAATATCAGACCCCACTTCACCGTTCGACCGTCTGCCGACTACGAGGTCAGTAACCACTTCAACACAGAATATCGCGTGTAGACGACGATCTTAGGTCTGCCTTCAACCAAAGTGCGAAACACCTCTAGGACTCTCAGGATAGCAATCACCTCCTATTCCGCAATGTGATACCGCAGCTCAGTGTCATTCAGGAAGTGATCTGTGAATCGAACCGGGTGCACAATCCCGTCGTACTCCTGGCCCAACACAGCGGATGGTGCCCACGGGTTCGCGTGGGGAATAATCACGAAGGGCCTTGAACGATCAGGATGTCTGAGTAACGGAGTCGAAACAATCTTGTGCTTCAGGATTTCAAAGGCTTCCTGGGCTCTCGACAGGTCTCTCCTGAATTTCACTTGTTCCTCAGTCAGCTCGTACAGGACGGCCGCGATCACGGGTAGATCTTCAATGAACTTGTTGTAGTAATTCAGACTCCCCATGAAACTCTGGACACCTTTCAGTGTTGTCGGGAACGGCAAGTCTTGGACCCCCTTCGCGATTTTAGGGGTCGCTCGGATGCCCTCAGCACTAATCTCGTAAGAGAGGTACGGAATGGACAACTTCCCGAATTCGCTCTTGGGAAGTCTCACAGAGATATTCCAGTAACGTAGTCGGAAGAGCAGCGCGTTCAGATCCTGGCACAGCTGCTCCCAAGTAGGCGCACCGTGGGCGATGTCGTCGATATACGAGCTTCGACCCAGGACAGGGCCCATCTGATAGGGAGCCGGGATGTTACGCTGAAAAACAGTCATCTCATCCGTCAACACTGAAAGTCGCGGTGCATTTTCACCTGAAACTCTGGGTTCCCCAGCGTTCAACCCCAAAAAGTCCAAGACATCTTGGTCGACCTCAGCTTCTTCCTCAGGGGAAAGCCGCAGAAATCCCCACAGACAGTTATTGAGAACTGCCTGGTAGATCAGCGGCGCGTTCTTGAGGCCAAACGGCATCCTGACCCACTGGTAGTGCCCATAGGGACAGACGAACGCAGATATCAACTTGGCTCTCTCGGTCATCTTGATAGCCCAGAAACCACTCGCCATGTCCAAGCCCATAAACCACATCGCCGACTCAAAGCCAATCAAAAGATCATCAATAAGCGGCAGCGGATAGTGTGAGAGCTTGATGAAGCCATTCACCACGCGATAGTCGATGCACATCTGGATGTCGACGCCATTCTTCTTGAGGACGATCACGATTGGAGATGCCCAGGGGGACGTAGAAGTCTCGATCAGCCCGTTCTCCAGAAGCTTCTTCAGAAGTTCATACACCTTGGTCCACAGGTGTGGGTCAATGGACCTTGGACGCTGAGCAACAGGTTTAGCGTCGCCTACATCCAGGTCACAAACCGCTCCACGGGCAGGTGGGGGAGCTGCATTGCCGTCTCCCAAGATGATCTTCCGATGGTATTTCAGAATTCGCCTCACTTGGTCTTCCATCTCGGGCGTCGTTTTCCCAGCGACTCCAACATCTGCCTCCTCGATCTTGCACTCAGGAGTCAAGTCACGCATCTCAGGAAGCATAACCAACTGGTCGCGCAACTGAGAGAGTAACTCACTTCCTTCGCGTATGTAGACCGCGGGCTCGTAGTCGAGGTCCTCTGTCGAGAGCCGCATGCAGCGCTCATATTCCTGCTTCAGCTTCTTCAACCGAGTTCCCGGCATCCCTGAGATCGGGATATCCCAGTAATCTTCAACAGCACCCTGAGAATCGTCGTCATCCACATCGAATCCCAGAGAATCAGGGCTATAGATGTGTTTAACCTCTACCTTGGCCCTCGCACCCACCTTCGTCGCCCCGCTGACCCTGAGAATCACTGCCAACTTCAACCTGTAAACTCTGGGTTTTAGCGGCCGTTTCATCTTCAGGACTCATGTACTCTGGGGTTCCAACAGTCTATGAGGCAACATCGGTCACCACATCCTTCAGAACGTCACCTAAGTCACTCGTCTCAACAGCAACGCCTCGGAATTCAGGAGGGTCTTCAGGGGGCACCTCTTCAGTCTGAGTTGCAGCGTCTTCGGCGAAGCGCACGCGACGAGTCTTCGGTTTCCTAAGAATCGAGGCAAGCAGTGCCATGTCGGGACCTTTTGCAGGTCGCGGCAGAATCTTCGTAGGCCACTGATACTCTGGGGTCTCGACACAGGATGGCTCCAGCGCCACCAGGCGTTCCGCGCGAAGTCTACCCTCACGCGACTGAACACTCTCCAGAATAAGAGTCTGCCACTCCCGATACGCAAAAGAACCAGGCGCACAAAGCGTCCGGCACGTGGGAAGAAGCCATACTCCACGATTCGGGCGACTGGCGTTCTGTTGTGAATCCAGACGTCCTTGTCCGAAATGTTGACCACCTTCACAGCGACCGGCCAGGATCTCGCAGCGTAAATCAGGTGCGTTACCCAGCGGTCACCTCGTCCTGCCCACACAACTTCACGCTGTGGGTTCGTCGGTCCATACGAAATCTTCACCACCTTGGATTCCCCTGGGGCCAGGTACCAACTACCTGTGGTTTCCACAGGCATGTCGACACCCAGGCGATCCTCTGGAGTCCACCCAAACATCATGATCGCCTCTTCATCCGGAAGTGTCACGAGACCTTCGCGAACACTGATCCTCACTCCAGCTGCAAACATGAAACTCATACCCAGAAGTACTTCGATCCCTTCGCCGATGTTAGCAATCCAGACATCCAGGAGATATATCACCCTCGAACCGAGAGTAATCTTCACCTGAGCACTGGCACCGATGTACGTCGGAACGCCTCCCATGCAAGACACCTTGATTTGCTTGTGCGACTTGAGTGTGAGTCCGAGCTTACGCGTTAAGTTGAAGCTCACAATATTCACAGTCGCACCTGTATCCAGGAGAACTCTCGTCCAACAGTCGTTTACAGCACCATGCACCATCGCCACATCACGTTTCTTTGGGTCAGGATCATTGTTTTCCCACCATCCGTAGCGCTCTCCAGGGTTCAGCTTGTACTCCACAATTTCTTCAGAGTTCACCGACCCAGAGTTCGCCTGTTCAGGATGCTGATTATCAGGGGAAGTCATGAAATCCTGAGTCAAAGTAGTCATGCATTGTTGGTTATCTTGGGTTCTTGTTCTCAGCTCCGGGCCTACATACACTAGAACATATAACTCTGGGGCTTTCTTCAGCCCGGCGCGTACTGGGTCCCCACCCAGCGGGCTTATTGGTTTGACGGCCTCCCAGAGTTTGCTTCGCCATCCAGGAGTTCATCCAGGATTTGGCTCGGCATGTCCTTCAGTGCACCTTGGCGGGCGAGTTTCTTCACAGCTTCCAGTGTCTTCCAGTCTTCACACGGTTTCCCGAGATGCAGTTTGCCACAGTTCTCGCACTGTTGCGCGCGACACAAGTACCCACTTCCAGGAAGCGATCACACTTCACGTCTTTCCAGCAGTTTTCCTCTGGGTGCCCCCACTTGCCGCACTTCTCGCAGAACTTGACCTATTTCGGGTTTTCGCGGCGAGGGGAACGGAATCCAGAGTTCGCGTTCGGTCCTGGTTGGGCGTTCGGTAGACGCCATCCCATGTTATCCATCACGCGATAGACCTCGTTCGTCAGCGTCTGAGTCCACTCGGCACCCTTCATACTCGCCAGGCTCCCAGCGCTAGACGTAGAAGTTTCTTCTCCAGAGATCTCACGAGTTGACCCTGAATTCGCGCTCGCACTTCGGGGTGAAACTCTGGGTTCGTCCGTGATTTCCTGGAAACGCGCGTGAATTTCAGGGTCTTCGTCCGACTCAGAGTCAGAGACATCGCCCCTAGTCACGTACGCACGTCCTTGTCGCTTCGGCTTGAAACGTCCCTGAGGAATGTTGTCGGCACGAAAGTCACGAACTCTGGGTGGCGGAGCATCCTGGTCACTGCGACTCCAGACATCTTCGTCCTGCTCCAAAGCATAATCCAGATCAGCGATACTTCCGAATCTCTGACCTTGCAGCGACGTCTTGAGGCGCGTGTCCCTGAGTTTCGTGATGAACCTCCGGATATGCTTCCCCAGACGCTTCGAAGTCTTATGAAAGTCAATGCCAGCCTTCCCAGCGGCGGAATTCAGACGATAGAAGAAATCCAGGGCGCTCTCTGAGTTCTTCATCTCCATCGTGAAGTAGCGTTCAGAGTATGACGAGCGCGCTTTGTAGTACTTCTTCCTGAATGCAGACGCCAACTCCTTCCAGTCTCGCTGAGTGTGTTTGGGCAACTGGTTGAACCAGTCACGCGCAGCTCCCGAGAGTTTCAACTTGAGTTCCTGAATTTGCATCTTCGTAGACCAACCTCCCTGAGCCGCCATGTTCGCAAAACGCTCCCACCAATGCACGCGTTCCCTGAATGACGCCTTAGTATCGAAGTCACCGAGAGTATTCGAGTTGATGTACGGTCTGAACGTCAGGAGCGTAGTGCCAGCTTGAGCCGTAGAGGCCGTCGTCAGGTTTACCACAGGGATCCCGTCCGAACTGTCATCCGAACTCTCAGACGACGAGTCATCATCGCTGGAATCGGAGCTTGGGTCTGAGTCCGAGGGTGGATTGACATCCCGACGCTTCTTCTTCTTCTGCTGGTGTTTCTTGGGTGCAGAGCGCTTGGAGTCTGTTTTAGAGTCCTGCGAGGCCTTAGAGGTCGCTGTTCTCCTGGGATCCGACGTCTTCCCTAGAGACACAGGCTCGAGCTTGACATCCTGCGTCACCTTGGTCTCCGTAGCGCCATGTCCCCGCTTGACGCGCGCGATTCTGCCGGAAGTGTCGGCGGAAGTCTGCGCGAGGGTCGCTCTTAGCTGGGAGACGGCGACTTCGGAAGTGTTCTTCGGATCAGCTGTCTCCCGTCTCTGGCCTGTGACACTTGCGTTTCCGTTGATTACGCCACTGGATTCTTGGGGTCGGGTTGCAACTTCAGGGTTCTGAGCCACTGACGACCTCACATTTGTTGCCATATCAGGGGCGACGGTTGCGCGACGCGCTTGAACTTGGGCCAATGTTGCACGAAGGTCGCGCACTTGGCCGGCGTGGAAGCGCTGGATATTCTCGGAAGACTCCCGCTCTCGCTCTTTCTCCGCCTCAAGTTCTTGGACCTTCTGCTCCATAGTTGACATTTGTTAGGTCTCGGAAACCCAGCGCGTGCGCTCCGAGTCGGCTTCGGCTTCGCGCTGTTGCCAGCGCTCGGCGTAGGCGGCATCCAGGCGCTCACGCTTAAGTCGTACAGCTTCCGTGATACTCTGGGTCATCCCCTGAGTTTCAGTGGAACTCTGGGTCTGGCGAGCCTACACGTCCTGCGCACGCCGTTCCGCTTCTCCTCGGGCGATCTCAGCGTGGACCAAGCGATCCGTGAGTTCCTGGATTTGGCGACGCGCGTCCAGGTCACGTTATTCCCTGAGGCGCTCGCGCTCCAAGGCACCCAGGCGTTCTCTCGCGAGAAACTCGCGTTGCTCCTGTTCCATGCGGGCCTGCCACTCCTGCTGTTGTCGCAAGACATTCAGCTCGATTTGGGCGGGCCCAGACCTCGCGGATACGGACGAAGCTGACCCAAGATTCCTGGATCCATTCGAACGACTCGACGCAGGTGATTTTCTGGATTTCGTCGAGCGTCGAGAGCGCACCTCGCTCTTAGGGCTCTGGTGTTGACTCGGCTCATCGGCACTGACATCCCTTGGACCACCAAATCCAGAAATCGGGGCAGAAACCCTGAGTTCCAGTTCGGAAGTCGTGGCTGAAACACTGGGGAGACCGGCCTTCCTGGGTGCGATCTCTGGGTCAGAGTGCACCGACGATGTCATCTCCACGTCATCTTGGTCGACTGACACAAGACGCGACGGGATGACTGTATGGTGACCTGAAACCCAAGCTCGCCGGTAGCTGCGAAGCCACCGGCACTCTGGGCCACAAGCGCTAGAGCTCCAACTCGTTGTCCAAGCGACATCATCGACGAAGATGAAGAGCTACCATAAGACGTTTGAACGCCCGAGGCAGTACTCTCATCCGAAGCGCGCGAGGTACCGATGACACTTGGCACCGCGCCTGGGGTAGCGTCCTTGGCTTCCGCCCCCAGAGAATCGCGTCCATTGGACATGGAATTCAGGGGAGTGGAATTCTGAAGCGAGGCACCAGTCGAAGACTTGTACGCTGGAAGAGAGGACAGCGACGGTGTAGACAGCGCGGATGGCGTTGACGGGACTTGCGGGCGAGGCGGTCCATGCTGAGTGTGCTTGGATCGCGGCTCACCATCACTCGACCCTCGTGGGCTCTGTGAAATCATGAGTCCAGTGACTCTGAATCTCAGAATCTCAGGACAAACTGTCGGCCCAGTAGATCCGCATCGTAGTCCGTCATCAATAGATCACCGTCTCCGTCTTCCTTGTGGTAGTCCAGTCTTGGTGCTTGCTCCTGGGCGCTTGGTGCGGCGTGATCTTCAGAGTTTACCTTGAAAGGCACACCAGCTATCACCAATCTCCACTCGACCAGTTCCATGGCGATGAAATTCTGGGTTTCCTACATGACAGAGCGCACCCGACTTTCTGGAATCCTGGAGCACGCGTCGAAGACCAACCAAGGATCAAGTTGACAAACTCAAACCCGGCTTCGAAGAACAGAGTCTGCAGATTGGCGACGCACTCGCGTGCGGTCATGATATTCTGGGGGATCGTAGTCGCCATGAGATCTTGGGCAGTTCCGACGCCCCACCGGGCGAGGTGAAACTCAGAGATCCAGGCTTCATCTTGATTCTCCAGAGACAAACGCCACTTGAAGTAGTCTCCCGTTGCGTACGCGGCCGCGAAGTACGAGTTGGCGTCCGGTTTCGGAGTCGGCCACTCATAAACAACACTTGGCGGCGTCACCTTCCCAGGATTCACCTCTTCCCAGCGTCGAACTTCACGTCGGACGTACAGCACCATGCTCTCAGCGTCCAACGCCGCTGCTCTTGGTTCCTGAGCAGGCGCAGCAGCCTCCTGGATGTCGCTTTCAGGCGTCATCCTGGGTGCCGCTTGCGAGCTTGGTGCTGAAACTCTGGGTTCAGGTGGTGCGAACCCAGAATTCACCTTGGAGCTCTGAGTCTTCGCCTCCTCCTTCGCTCGCACGGGTTCCGGCTTCACTTCCACAACAGACTCGTCCGAAGATAAGACCAAGTCAATCACCTCCGGAGGCTCAACCGCATTGGCGCCTCCCTCAGACGCCTGAGCACCACCCTCGCGGGTGTGCTCCTCTGGGACTTCAGGAATCCGCGACCCAGAGTTCCCCTCCGTCGAGCCTTGGAACTCAGGGGAAACCTCTTCCTCCTCAGTTTGCGATCCAGCAGCAGGCTGATCTTGAACTGCAGACGCCTTGACGTCCCCACCTTGCACTGCCTCGCTCTCGCGAGCAGCCTTCTTCGCCTTCCGAGCGTCGCGGACGACTTTTCCAGGTCCTTGTGCTCCTCAGGCCCCATACCTTGAACACGATGCGACTGACGTGACACCTCACCGCGTCCTCCGTCACCGCGTCCACTCTTCTTCGCCCCTCGTCCTCCAGGAATCTTGGTAGCTTGAAGTTGACGGGCACTCAGCACTTCTTCAACACTTGATTCCGGCGAAATCCTCGACAATCGAATCCGGGCACGCGCACCAGCTGCGACGAGGCCGATGAAACCTTTATCGCCCAGGGGGGTTCGTATAGCGCAGTCCAAGACTGTTCCCCAGGCTGTAGACGCAGAGAATCGACTTGAGAGTCAACAGCAGACCCAGAGATTCGCAGCCGCAAAGCTTTAAACCCTGAGAATCACACTCCTTGGTTGGCGTGGGTACCTTGTGTAATCCCTGTCGGCTCGTTTGTTTTCGATGGAACGGCACTCCACCGGTTGTAAATATAGCCTCGAAGAAGTGCGGGAGTGCACACTTACTTCAGAACGCACCTCCACACCAAAGGCAAACCCACAGAATCAGATCCCCCGAAATCCAGAATATCACGAATTCAGGGTCCAGGATTTCAGTCAACTCTGGACGTGGAACTCAGAAGACACCTTACCCAAATGCCCTCCTAGCTCGATAAAACCAACAAATACAGAGTATACAAACACAACAGGACCCTTGGCGACGCGCGTCCAGGTCACGTTATTCCCTGAGGCGCTCGCGCTCCAAGGCACCCAGGCGTTCTCTCGCGAGAAACTCGCGTTGCTCCTGTTCCATGCGGGCCTGCCACTCCTGCTGTTGTCGCAAGACATTCAGCTCGATTTGGGCGGGCCCAGACCTCGCGGATACGGACGAAGCTGACCCAAGATTCCTGGATCCATTCGAACGACTCGACGCAGGTGATTTTCTGGATTTCGTCGAGCGTCGAGAGCGCACCTCGCTCTTAGGGCTCTGGTGTTGACTCGGCTCATCGGCACTGACATCCCTTGGACCACCAAATCCAGAAATCGGGGCAGAAACCCTGAGTTCCAGTTCGGAAGTCGTGGCTGAAACACTGGGGAGACCGGCCTTCCTGGGTGCGATCTCTGGGTCAGAGTGCACCGACGATGTCATCTCCACGTCATCTTGGTCGACTGACACAAGACGCGACGGGATGACTGTATGGTGACCTGAAACCCAAGCTCGCCGGTAGCTGCGAAGCCACCGGCACTCTGGGCCACAAGCGCTAGAGCTCCAACTCGTTGTCCAAGCGACATCATCGACGAAGATGAAGAGCTACCATAAGACGTTTGAACGCCCGAGGCAGTACTCTCATCCGAAGCGCGCGAGGTACCGATGACACTTGGCACCGCGCCTGGGGTAGCGTCCTTGGCTTCCGCCCCCAGAGAATCGCGTCCATTGGACATGGAATTCAGGGGAGTGGAATTCTGAAGCGAGGCACCAGTCGAAGACTTGTACGCTGGAA
>NW_009258116.1:1336408-1340082 GCF_000149755.1 Phytophthora sojae
AAGAGGAGTTGACCGCCCATCTCAAGGCAGATCTGAGGTGAGTAAGGGGCACGCAGGGTGGGGTGCAAGTGTACGTCCGAAATTTTTGTGGCGATGATATACAACGATGTATTACCGATTGTGCACTTCTTTATGTGATCTATAGTTTTCCTTTTAGACTGTCGCTAAGTGCATTAAGTGTAAGCTTGTGCTGTGTTCGGTGTGCCTCGAGCGCACACACCGCTTGCTCGTGAGTAATACATTGCGCTTGAGCTGTTGTTATGATATGATCGATGATTCTCTTTCGCCGAAAGAAAAAAAACCGTTTTTCTGGTGGTGCGCTGCGCCAGGTCGAGCCATGGCTTTCTTCGAGGTTACGCACAGCGGGACCACCATGAATTCCGGCAGACCATTCTTGCCAGACTTGATGTACGGTCTTCAGAGACCTCGCCATCTTGTAGGTCACCGGGATCGATGAATCTGGTAAGGTGGTGGTGGGTCCTCCGGATTTCCGTCGGCAGGCTCGGCCGAAGTCACTTGCACAGTACAGGGAAAATTGAACTCTGTTTGTCTTCTACCAGCGACTTCTCTCTCTCTCTCTCTCTCTCTCTCTCTCTCTCTCTCTCATACTTCTTCGGGCAAATATCTTCTGTTCACTATGCTTGGGTCAAATGTCTTGTCTTGAGTATACCTTGGGTCCAAACTTGCGATCGGCTTGCGAATCCATTGTCGCACGGCGTCAAAAGTGCCAATTGTGGGTCCTTAGACTTGGTTTAGTATGGTGCAGGACTCCCTCTCGACTCCTCGAAAGTATCCAGTCTGCGCATCCACAACGGTTCTTCAAGGTCACGCATCACTTTGATTGCAGACTGACTTCGAACTGACTCGAATCCCTGAGAATCAGGTGACACTCAGGGTCATCTTCTGAAATCCTGGGAATTCTGAGGAATCTTGGGGAACCGTAGGGATTCTTGGGTGTTGGCTCGGGAAACACTTAAGTTCAGTATAGAGAGTCTGGATTTATGGTCCAAACCCAGGGAATCATCTTTGGAACTCTGGGTCACCTGCACTCAGGGATGTGAACTCTGAGTCATCGTGCGGCACTCTAGGTTTTCCGTGCGGCACTCTGGGTAACAAGGCTGCTGCATTGCAGGCTCGCATGTATCTCCACAAAGCCACACTTTTAGCGGGTTTAGCGGCCTCCTGCGCATGATCATGGTGGTAGTGGGTTGATTCTCAGGGTAATTTGATCCTCTGGGGCGCTCTGAGCCAAAGCAAGATGAGGTGTACTCTGGGATACATTCTCCAGAGACACTTTCCGCCAGACTTTAGGCACTCATCGTAAGGGAAAGTCCGCGGCTGGACTGAGTGTTCTCTGAAATCCTGGTCGTGCACTCCCAGGATTCACACTTCCAGCCAGTTGGGCCCATCTGCGGTCAGGCGTTTGATTCATCCCGAGAAATCACTTCTCTCCCACAGTCACCATCCATGTCACACGGGTACAGCCGCACCGTATCCAAGTCATCCACCAATCAGCATCCGATACAAACTCCAAGTCATTTCTAGAATGGCATGTCGTCGCCGAAAAACTGAGAACCGCCTCGTGTCACCTGGAGGACGGCGTAGCCTTGGAAGAGGAGTTGACCGCCCATCTCAAGGCAGATCTGAGGTGAGTAAGGGGCACGCAAGGTGGGGTGCAAGTGTACGTCCGAAATTTTTGTGGCGATGATATACAACGATGTATTACCGATTGTGCACTTCTTTATGTGATCTATAGTTTTCCTTTTAGACTGTCGC
Organism: Phytophthora sojae; assembly: GCF_000149755.1. NCBI lineage: Eukaryota > Oomycota > Peronosporomycetes > Peronosporales > Peronosporaceae > Phytophthora > Phytophthora sojae. Next base: position 1,338,185 of record NW_009258116.1, read on the forward strand.
TAAGTGCATTAAGTGTAAGCTTGTGCTGTGTTCGGTGTGCCTCGAGCGCACACACCGCTTGCTCGTGAGTAATACATTGCGCTTGAGCTGTTGTTATGATATGATCGATGATTCTCTTTCTCCGAAAGAAAAAAAACCGTTTGTCTGCTGGTGTGCTGCGCCAGGTCGAGCCATGGCTTTCTTCGAGGTTACGCACAGCGGGACCACCATGAATTCCGGCAGACCATTCTTGCCAGACTTGATGTACGGTCTTCAGAGACCTCGCCATCTTGTAGGTCACCGGGATCGATGAATCTGGTAAGGTGGTGGTGGGTCCTCCGGATTTCCGTCGGCAGGCTCGGCCGAAGTCACTTGCACAGTACAGGGAAAATTGAACTCTGTTTGTCTTCTACCAGCGACTTCTCTCTCTCTCTCTCTCTCTCTCTCTCTCTCTCTCTCTCTCTCTCTCTCTCTCTCTCTCTCTCTCTCTCTCTCTCTCATACTTCTTCGGGCAAATATCTTCTGTTCACTATGCTTGGGGTCAAATGTCTTGTCTTGAGTATACCTTGGGTCCAAACTTGCGATCGGCTTGCGAATCCATTGTCGCACGGCGTCGAAAGTGCCAATTGTGGGTCCTTAGACTTGGTTTAGTATGGTGCAGGACTCCCTCTCGACTCCTCGAAAGTATCCAGTCTGCGCATCCACAACGGTTCTTCAAGGTCACGCATCACTTTGATTGCAGACTGACTTCGAACTGACTCGAATCCCTGAGAATCAGGTGACACTCAGGGTCATCTTCTGAAATCCTGGGAATTCTGAGGAATCTTGGGGAACCGTAGGGATTCTTGGGTGTTGGCTCGGGAAACACTTAAGTTCAGTATAGAGAGTCTGGATTTATGGTCCAAACCCAGGGAATCATCTTTGGAACTCTGGGTCACCTGCACTCAGGGATGTGAACTCTGGGTCATCGTGCGGCACTCTAGGTTTTCCGTGCGGCACTCTGGGTAACAAGGCTGCTGCATTGCAGGCTCGCATGTATCTCCACAAAGCCACACTTTTAGCGGGTTTAGCGGCCTCCTGCGCATGATCATGGTGGTAGTGGGTTGATTCTCAGGGTAATTTGATCCTCTGGGGCGCTCTGAGCCAAAGCAAGATGAGGTGTACTCTGGGATACATTCTCCAGAGACACTTTCCGCCAGACTTTAGGCACTCATCGTAAGGGAAAGTCCGCGGCTGGACTGAGTGTTCTCTGAAATCCTGGTCGTGCACTCCCAGGATTCACACTTCCAGCCAGTTGGGCCCATCTGCGGTCAGGCGTTTGATTCATCCCGAGAAATCACTTCTCTCCCACAGTCACCATCCATGTCACACGGGTACAGCCGCACCGTATCCAAGTCATCCACCAATCAGCATCCGATACAAACTCCAAGTCATTTCTAGAATGGCATGTCGTCGCCGAAAAACTGAGAACCGCCTCGTGTCACCTGGAGGACGGCGTAGCCTTGGAAGAGGAGTTGACCGCCCATCTCAAGGCAGATCTGAGGTGAGTAAGGGGCACGCAAGGTGGGGTGCAAGTGTACGTCCGAAATTTTTGTGGCGATGATATACAACGATGTATTACCGATTGTGCACTTCTTTATGTGATCTATAGTTTTCCTTTTAGACTGTCGCTAAGTGCATTAAGTGTAAGCTTGTGCTGTGTTCGGTGTGCCTCGAGCGCACACACCGCTTGCTCGTGAGTAATACATTGCGCTTGAGCTGTTGTTATGATATGATCGATGATTCTCTTTCGCCGAAAGAAAAAAACCCGTTTTTCTGGTGGTGCGCTGCGCCAGGTCGAGCCATGGCTTTCTTCGAGGTTACGCACAGCGGGACCACCATGAATTCCGGCAGACCATTCTTGCCAGACTTGATGTACG
>NW_009258116.1:1340182-1348945 GCF_000149755.1 Phytophthora sojae
CTAGTGCATTAGTGTAGCTTGTGCTGTGTTCGGTGTGCCTCGAGCGCACACACCGCTTGCTCGTGAGTAATACATTGCGCTTGAGCTGTTGTTATGATATGATCGATGATTCTCTTTCTCCGAAAGAAAAAAAACCGTTTTTCTGGTGGTGCGCTGCGCCAGGTCGAGCCATGGCTTTCTTCGAGGTTACGCACAGCGGGACCACCATGAATTCCGGCAGACCATTCTTGCCAGACTTGATGTACGGTCTTCAGAGACCTCGCCATCTTGTAGGTCACCGGGATCGATGAATCTGGTAAGGTGGTGGTGGGTCCTCCGGATTTCCGTCGGCAGGCTCGGCCGAAGTCACTTGCACAGTACAGGGAAAATTGAACTCTGTTTGTCTTCTACCAGCGACTTCTCTCTCTCTCTCTCTCTCTCTCTCTCTCTCTCTCTCTCTCATACTTCTTCGGGCAAATATCTTCTGTTCACTATGCTTGGGGTCAAATGTCTTGTCTTGAGTATACCTTGGGTCCAAACTTGCGATCGGCTTGCGAATCCATTGTCGCACGGCGTCGAAAGTGCCAATTGTGGGTGCTTAGACTTGGTTTAGTATGGTGCAGGACTCCCTCTCGACTCCTCGAAAGTATCCAGTCTGCGCATCCACAACGGTTCTTCAAGGTCACGCATCACTTTGATTGCAGACTGACTTCGAACTGACTCGAATCCCTGAGAATCAGGTGACACTCAGGGTCATCTTCTGAAATCCTGGGAATTCTGAGGAATCTTGGGGAACCGTAGGGATTCTTGGGTGTTGGCTCGGGAAACACTTAAGTTCAGTATAGAGAGTCTGGATTTATGGTCCAAACCCAGGGAATCATCTTTGGAACTCTGGGTCACCTGCACTCAGGGATGTGAACTCTGGGTCATCGTGCGGCACTCTAGGTTTTCCGTGCGGCACTCTGGGTAACAAGGCTGCTGCATTGCAGGCTCGCATGTATCTCCACAAAGCCACACTTTTAGCGGGTTTAGCGGCCTCCTGCGCATGATCATGGTGGTAGTGGGTTGATTCTCAGGGTAATTTGATCCTCTGGGGCGCTCTGAGCCAAAGCAAGATGAGGTGTACTCTGGGATACATTCTCCAGAGACACTTTCCGCCAGACTTTAGGCACTCATCGTAAGGGAAAGTCCGCGGCTGGACTGAGTGTTCTCTGAAATCCTGGTCGTGCACTCCCAGGATTCACACTTCCAGCCAGTTGGGCCCATCTGCGGTCAGGCGTTTGATTCATCCCGAGAAATCACTTCTCTCCCACAGTCACCATCCATGTCACACGGGTACAGCCGCACCGTATCCAAGTCATCCACCAATCAGCATCCGATACAAACTCCAAGTCATTTCTAGAATGGCATGTCGTCGCCGAAAAACTGAGAACCGCCTCGTGTCACCTGGAGGACGGCGTAGCCTTGGAAGAGGAGTTGACCGCCCATCTCAAGGCAGATCTGAGGTGAGTAAGGGGCACGCAAGGTGGGGTGCAAGTGTACGTCCGAAATTTTTGTGGCGATGATATACAACGATGTATTACCGATTGTGCACTTCTTTATGTGATCTATAGTTTTCCTTTTAGACTGTCGCTAAGTGCATTAAGTGTAAGCTTGTGCTGTGTTCGGTGTGCCTCGAGCGCACACACCGCTTGCTCGTGAGTAATACATTGCGCTTGAGCTGTTGTTATGATATGATCGATGATTCTCTTTCGCCGAAAGAAAAAAAACCGTTTTTCTGGTGGTGCGCTGCGCCAGGTCGAGCCATGGCTTTCTTCGAGGTTACGCACAGCGGGACCACCATGAATTCCGGCAGACCATTCTTGCCAGACTTGATGTACGGTCTTCAGAGACCTCGCCATCTTGTAGGTCACCGGGATCGATGAATCTGGTAAGGTGGTGGTGGGTCCTCCGGATTTCCGTCGGCAGGCTCGGCCGAAGTCACTTGCACAGTACAGGGAAAATTGAACTCTGTTTGTCTTCTACCAGCGACTTCTCTCTCTCTCTCTCTCTCTCTCTCTCTCTCTCTCTCTCTCTCTCTCTCTCTCTCTCTCTCTCTCTCTCTCTCTCTCTCTCTCATACTTCTTCGGGCAAATATCTTCTGTTCACTATGCTTGGGGTCAAATGTCTTGTCTTGAGTATACCTTGGGTCCAAACTTGCGATCGGCTTGCGAATCCATTGTCGCACGGCGTCGAAAGTGCCAATTGTGGGTCCTTAGACTTGGTTTAGTATGGTGCAGGACTCCCTCTCGACTCCTCGAAAGTATCCAGTCTGCGCATCCACAACGGTTCTTCAAGGTCACGCATCACTTTGATTGCAGACTGACTTCGAACTGACTCGAATCCCTGAGAATCAGGTGACACTCAGGGTCATCTTCTGAAATCCTGGGAATTCTGAGGAATCTTGGGGAACCGTAGGGATTCTTGGGTGTTGGCTCGGGAAACACTTAAGTTCAGTATAGAGAGTCTGGATTTATGGTCCAAACCCAGGGAATCATCTTTGGAACTCTGGGTCACCTGCACTCAGGGATGTGAACTCTGGGTCATCGTGCGGCACTCTAGGTTTTCCGTGCGGCACTCTGGGTAACAAGGCTGCTGCATTGCAGGCTCGCATGTATCTCCACAAAACCACACTTTTAGCGGGTTTAGCGGCCTCCTGCGCATGATCATGGTGGTAGTGGGTTGATTCTCAGGGTAATTTGATCCTCTGGGGCGCTCTGAGCCAAAGCAAGATGAGGTGTACTCTGGGATACATTCTCCAGAGACACTTTCCGCCAGACTTTAGGCACTCATCGTAAGGGAAAGTCCGCGGCTGGACTGAGTGTTCTCTGAAATCCTGGTCGTGCACTCCCAGGATTCACACTTCCAGCCAGTTGGGCCCATCTGCGGTCAGGCGTTTGATTCATCCCGAGAAATCACTTCTCTCCCACAGTCACCATCCATGTCACACGGGTACAGCCGCACCGTATCCAAGTCATCCACCAATCAGCATCCGATACAAACTCCAAGTCATTTCTAGAATGGCATGTCGTCGCCGAAAAACTGAGAACCGCCTCGTGTCACCTGGAGGACGGCGTAGCCTTGGAAGAGGAGTTGACCGCCCATCTCAAGGCAGATCTGAGGTGAGTAAGGGGCACGCAAGGTGGGGTGCAAGTGTACGTCCGAAATTTTTGTGGCGATGATATACAACGATGTATTACCGATTGTGCACTTCTTTATGTGATCTATAGTTTTCCTTTTAGACTGTCGCTAAGTGCATTAAGTGTAAGCTTGTGCTGTGTTCGGTGTGCCTCGAGCGCACACACCGCTTGCTCGTGAGTAATACATTGCGCTTGAGCTGTTGTTATGATATGATCGATGATTCTCTTTCGCCGAAAGAAAAAAACCCGTTTTTCTGGTGGTGCGCTGCGCCAGGTCGAGCCATGGCTTTCTTCGAGGTTACGCACAGCGGGACCACCATGAATTCCGGCAGACCATTCTTGCCAGACTTGATGTACGGTCTTCAGAGACCTCGCCATCTTGTAGGTCACCGGGATCGATGAATCTGGTAAGGTGGTGGTGGGCCCTCCGGATTTCCGTCGGCAGGCTCGGCCGAAGTCACTTGCACAGTACAGGGAAAATTGAACTCTGTTTGTCTTCTACCAGCGACTTCTCTCTCTCTCTCTCTCTCTCTCTCTCACATACTTCTTCGGGCAAATATCTTCTGTTCACTATGCTTGGGTCAAATGTCTTGTCTTGAGTATACCTTGGGTCCAAACTTGCGATCGGCTTGCGAATCCATTGTCGCACGGCGTCGAAAGTGCCAATTGTGGGTCCTTAGACTTGGTTTAGTATGGTGCAGGACTCCCTCTCGACTCCTCGAAAGTATCCAGTCTGCGCATCCACAACGGTTCTTCAAGGTCACGCATCACTTTGATTGCAGACTGACTTCGAACTGACTCGAATCCCTGAGAATCAGGTGACACTCAGGGTCATCTTCTGAAATCCTGGGAATTCTGAGGAATCTTGGGGAACCGTAGGGATTCTTGGGTGTTGGCTCGGGAAACACTTAAGTTCAGTATAGAGAGTCTGGATTTATGGTCCAAACCCAGGGAATCATCTTTGGAACTCTGGGTCACCTGCACTCAGGGATGTGAACTCTGGGTCATCGTGCGGCACTCTAGGTTTTCCGTGCGGCACTCTGGGTAACAAGGCTGCTGCATTGCAGGCTCGCATGTATCTCCACAAAGCCACACTTTTAGCGGGTTTAGCGGCCTCCTGCGCATGATCATGGTGGTAGTGGGTTGATTCTCAGGGTAATTTGATCCTCTGGGGCGCTCTGAGCCAAAGCAAGATGAGGTGTACTCTGGAATACATTCTCCAGAGACACTTTCCGCCAGACTTTAGGCACTCATCGTAAGGGAAAGTCCGCGGCTGGACTGAGTGTTCTCTGAAATCCTGGTCGTGCACTCCCAGGATTCACACTTCCAGCCAGTTGGGCCCATCTGCGGTCAGGCGTTTGATTCATCCCGAGAAATCACTTCTCTCCCACAGTCACCATCCATGTCACACGGGTACAGCCGCACCGTATCCAAGTCATCCACCAATCAGCATCCGATACAAACTCCAAGTCATTTCTAGAATGGCATGTCGTCGCCGAAAAACTGAGAACCGCCTCGTGTCACCTGGAGGACGGCGTAGCCTTGGAAGAGGAGTTGACCGCCCATCTCAAGGCAGATCTGAGGTGAGTAAGGGGCACGCAAGGTGGGGTGCAAGTGTACGTCCGAAATTTTTGTGGCGATGATATACAACGATGTATTACCGATTGTGCACTTCTTTATGTGATCTATAGTTTTCCTTTTAGACTGTCGCTAAGTGCATTAAGTGTAAGCTTGTGCTGTGTTCGGTGTGCCTCGAGCGCACACACCGCTTGCTCGTGAGTAATACATTGCGCTTGAGCTGTTGTTATGATATGATCGATGATTCTCTTTCTCCGAAAGAAAAAAACCGTTTGTCTGGTGGTGTGCTGCGCCAGGTCGAGCCATGGCTTTCTTCGAGGTTACACACAGCAGGACCACCATGAATTCCGGCAGACCATTCTTGCCAGACTTGATGTACGGTCTTCAGAGACCTCGCCATCTTGTAGGTCACCGGGATCGATGAATCTGGTAAGGTGGTGGTGGGTCCTCCGGATTTCCGTCGGCAGGCTCGGCCGAAGTCACTTGCACAGTACAGGGAAAATTGAACTCTGTTTGTCTTCTACCAGCGACTTCTCTCTCTCTCTCTCTCTCTCTCTCTCTCTCTCTCTCTCATACTTCTTCGGGCAAATATCTTCTGTTCACTATGCTTGGGGTCAAATGTCTTGTCTTGAGTATACCTTGGGTCCAAACTTGCGATCGGCTTGCGAATCCATTGTCGCACGGCGTCGAAAGTGCCAATTGTGGGTCCTTAGACTTGGTTTAGTATGGTGCAGGACTCCCTCTCGACTCCTCGAAAGTATCCAGTCTGCGCATCCACAACGGTTCTTCAAGGTCACGCATCACTTTGATTGCAGACTGACTTCGAACTGACTCGAATCCCTGAGAATCAGGTGACACTCAGGGTCATCTTCTGAAATCCTGGGAATTCTGAGGAATCTTGGGGAACCGTAGGGATTCTTGGGTGTTGGCTCGGGAAACACTTAAGTTCAGTATAGAGAGTCTGGATTTATGGTCCAAACCCAGGGAATCATCTTTGGAACTCTGGGTCACCTGCACTCAGGGATGTGAACTCTGGGTCATCGTGCGGCACTCTAGGTTTTCCGTGCGGCACTCTGGGTAACAAGGCTGCTGCATTGCAGGCTCGCATGTATCTCCACAAAGCCACACTTTTAGCGGGTTTAGCGGCCTCCTGCGCATGATCATGGTGGTAGTGGGTTGATTCTCAGGGTAATTTGATCCTCTGGGGCGCTCTGAGCCAAAGCAAGATGAGGTGTACTCTGGGATACATTCTCCAGAGACACTTTCCGCCAGACTTTAGGTACTCATCGTAAGGGAAAGTCCGCGGCTGGACTGAGTGTTCTCTGAAATCCTGGTCGTGCACTCCCAGGATTCACACTTCCAGCCAGTTGGGCCCATCTGCGGTCAGGCGTTTGATTCATCCCGAGAAATCACTTCTCTCCCACAGTCACCATCCATGTCACACGGGTACAGCCGCACCGTATCCAAGTCATCCACCAATCAGCATCCGATACAAACTCCAAGTCATTTCTAGAATGGCATGTCGTCGCCGAAAAACTGAGAACCGCCTCGTGTCACCTGGAGGACGGCGTAGCCTTGGAAGAGGAGTTGACCGCCCATCTCAAGGCAGATCTGAGGTGAGTAAGGGGCACGCAAGGTGGGGTGCAAGTGTACGTCCGAAATTTTTGTGGCGATGATATACAACGATGTATTACCGATTGTGCACTTCTTTATGTGATCTATAGTTTTCCTTTTAGACTGTCGCTAAGTGCATTAAGTGTAAGCTTGTGCTGTGTTCGGTGTGCCTCGAGCGCACACACCGCTTGCTCGTGAGTAATACATTGCGCTTGAGCTGTTGTTATGATATGATCGATGATTCTCTTTCGCCGAAAGAAAAAAACCCGTTTTTCTGGTGGTGCGCTGCGCCAGGTCGAGCCATGGCTTTCTTCGAGGTTACGCACAGCGGGACCACCATGAATTCCGGCAGACCATTCTTGCCAGACTTGATGTACGGTCTTCAGAGACCTCGCCATCTTGTAGGTCACCGGGATCGATGAATCTGGTAAGGTGGTGGTGGGCCCTCCGGATTTCCGTCGGCAGGCTCGGCCGAAGTCACTTGCACAGTACAGGGAAAATTGAACTCTGTTTGTCTTCTACCAGCGACTTCTCTCTCTCTCTCTCTCTCTCTCTCTCACATACTTCTTCGGGCAAATATCTTCTGTTCACTATGCTTGGGTCAAATGTCTTGTCTTGAGTATACCTTGGGTCCAAACTTGCGATCGGCTTGCGAATCCATTGTCGCACGGCGTCGAAAGTGCCAATTGTGGGTCCTTAGACTTGGTTTAGTATGGTGCAGGACTCCCTCTCGACTCCTCGAAAGTATCCAGTCTGCGCATCCACAACGGTTCTTCAAGGTCACGCATCACTTTGATTGCAGACTGACTTCGAACTGACTCGAATCCCTGAGAATCAGGTGACACTCAGGGTCATCTTCTGAAATCCTGGGAATTCTGAGGAATCTTGGGGAACCGTAGGGATTCTTGGGTGTTGGCTCGGGAAACACTTAAGTTCAGTATAGAGAGTCTGGATTTATGGTCCAAACCCAGGGAATCATCTTTGGAACTCTGGGTCACCTGCACTCAGGGATGTGAACTCTGGGTCATCGTGCGGCACTCTAGGTTTTCCGTGCGGCACTCTGGGTAACAAGGCTGCTGCATTGCAGGCTCGCATGTATCTCCACAAAGCCACACTTTTAGCGGGTTTAGCGGCCTCCTGCGCATGATCATGGTGGTAGTGGGTTGATTCTCAGGGTAATTTGATCCTCTGGGGCGCTCTGAGCCAAAGCAAGATGAGGTGTACTCTGGAATACATTCTCCAGAGACACTTTCCGCCAGACTTTAGGCACTCATCGTAAGGGAAAGTCCGCGGCTGGACTGAGTGTTCTCTGAAATCCTGGTCGTGCACTCCCAGGATTCACACTTCCAGCCAGTTGGGCCCATCTGCGGTCAGGCGTTTGATTCATCCCGAGAAATCACTTCTCTCCCACAGTCACCATCCATGTCACACGGGTACAGCCGCACCGTATCCAAGTCATCCACCAATCAGCATCCGATACAAACTCCAAGTCATTTCTAGAATGGCATGTCGTCGCCGAAAAACTGAGAACCGCCTCGTGTCACCTGGAGGACGGCGTAGCCTTGGAAGAGGAGTTGACCGCCCATCTCAAGGCAGATCTGAGGTGAGTAAGGGGCACGCAAGGTGGGGTGCAAGTGTACGTCCGAAATTTTTGTGGCGATGATATACAACGATGTATTACCGATTGTGCACTTCTTTATGTGATCTATAGTTTTCCTTTTAGACTGTCGCTAAGTGCATTAAGTGTAAGCTTGTGCTGTGTTCGGTGTGCCTCGAGCGCACACACCGCTTGCTCGTGAGTAATACATTGCGCTTGAGCTGTTGTTATGATATGATCGATGATTCTCTTTCGCCGAAAGAAAAAAAACCGTTTTTCTGGTGGTGCGCTGCGCCAGGTCGAGCCATGGCTTTCTTCGAGGTTACGCACAGCGGGACCACCATGAATTCCGGCAGACCATTCTTGCCAGACTTGATGTACGGTCTTCAGAGACCTCGCCATCTTGTAGGTCACCGGGATCGATGAATCTGGTAAGGTGGTGGTGGGTCCTCCGGATTTCCGTCGGCAGGCTCGGCCGAAGTCACTTGCACAGTACAGGGAAAATTGAACTCTGTTTGTCTTCTACCAGCGACTTCTCTCTCTCTCTCTCTCTCTCTCTCTCTCTCTCTCTCTCTCTCTCTCTCATACTTCTTCGGGCAAATATCTTCTGTTCACTATGCTTGGGGTCAAATGTCTTGTCTTGAGTATACCTTGGGTCCAAACTTGCGATCGGCTTGCGAATCCATTGTCGCACGGCGTCGAAAGTGCCAATTGTGGGTCCTTAGACTTGGTTTAGTATGGTGCAGGACTCCCTCTCGACTCCTCGAAAGTATCCAGTCTGCGCATCCACAACGGTTCTTCAAGGTCACGCATCAC
>NW_009258116.1:1350836-1353508 GCF_000149755.1 Phytophthora sojae
TGTCGTCGCCGAAAAACTGAGAACCGCCTCGTGTCACCTGGAGGACGGCGTAGCCTTGGAAGAGGAGTTGACCGCCCATCTCAAGGCAGATCTGAGGTGAGTAAGGGGCACGCAGGGTGGGGTGCAAGTGTACGTCCGAAATTTTTGTGGCGATGATATACAACGATGTATTACCGATTGTGCACTTCTTTATGTGATCTATAGTTTTCCTTTTAGACTGTCGCTAAGTGCATTAAGTGTAAGCTTGTGCTGTGTTCGGTGTGCCTCGAGCGCACACACCGCTTGCTCGTGAGTAATACATTGCGCTTGAGCTGTTGTTATGATATGATCGATGATTCTCTTTCTCCGAAAGAAAAAAAACCGTTTTTCTGGTGGTGCGCTGCGCCAGGTCGAGCCATGGCTTTCTTCGAGGTTACGCACAGCGGGACCACCATGAATTCCGGCAGACCATTCTTGCCAGACTTGATGTACGGTCTTCAGAGACCTCGCCATCTTGTAGGTCACCGGGATCGATGAATCTGGTAAGGTGGTGGTGGGTCCTCCGGATTTCCGTCGGCAGGCTCGGCCGAAGTCACTTGCACAGTACAGGGAAAATTGAACTCTGTTTGTCTTCTACCAGCGACTTCTCTCTCTCTCTCTCTCTCTCTCTCTCTCTCTCTCTCTCTCTCTCTCTCTCTCTCTCTCTCTCTCTCTCATACTTCTTCGGGCAAATATCTTCTGTTCACTATGCTTGGGGTCAAATGTCTTGTCTTGAGTATACCTTGGGTCCAAACTTGCGATCGGCTTGCGAATCCATTGTCGCACGGCGTCGAAAGTGCCAATTGTGGGTCCTTAGACTTGGTTTAGTATGGTGCAGGACTCCCTCTCGACTCCTCGAAAGTATCCAGTCTGCGCATCCACAACGGTTCTTCAAGGTCACGCATCACTTTGATTGCAGACTGACTTCGAACTGACTCGAATCCCTGAGAATCAGGTGACACTCAGGGTCATCTTCTGAAATCCTGGGAATTCTGAGGAATCTTGGGGAACCGTAGGGATTCTTGGGTGTTGGCTCGGGAAACACTTAAGTTCAGTATAGAGAGTCTGGATTTATGGTCCAAACCCAGGGAATCATCTTTGGAACTCTGGGTCACCTGCACTCAGGGATGTGAACTCTGGGTCATCGTGCGGCACTCTAGGTTTTCCGTGCGGCACTCTGGGTAACAAGGCTGCTGCATTGCAGGCTCGCATGTATCTCCACAAAGCCACACTTTTAGCGGGTTTAGCGGCCTCCTGCGCATGATCATGGTGGTAGTGGGTTGATTCTCAGGGTAATTTGATCCTCTGGGGCGCTCTGAGCCAAAGCAAGATGAGGTGTACTCTGGGATACATTCTCCAGAGACACTTTCCGCCAGACTTTAGGCACTCATCGTAAGGGAAAGTCCGCGGCTGGACTGAGTGTTCTCTGAAATCCTGGTCGTGCACTCCCAGGATTCACACTTCCAGCCAGTTGGGCCCATCTGCGGTCAGGCGTTTGATTCATCCCGAGAAATCACTTCTCTCCCACAGTCACCATCCATGTCACACGGGTACAGCCGCACCGTATCCAAGTCATCCACCAATCAGCATCCGATACAAACTCCAAGTCATTTCTAGAATGGCATGTCGTCGCCGAAAAACTGAGAACCGCCTCGTGTCACCTGGAGGACGGCGTAGCCTTGGAAGAGGAGTTGACCGCCCATCTCAAGGCAGATCTGAGGTGAGTAAGGGGCACGCAAGGTGGGGTGCAAGTGTACGTCCGAAATTTTTGTGGCGATGATATACAACGATGTATTACCGATTGTGCACTTCTTTATGTGATCTATAGTTTTCCTTTTAGACTGTCGCTAAGTGCATTAAGTGTAAGCTTGTGCTGTGTTCGGTGTGCCTCGAGCGCACACACCGCTTGCTCGTGAGTAATACATTGCGCTTGAGCTGTTGTTATGATATGATCGATGATTCTCTATCGCCGAAAGAAAAAAAACCGTTTTTCTGGTGGTGCGCTGCGCCAGGTCGAGCCATGGCTTTCTTCGAGGTTACGCACAGCGGGACCACCATGAATTCCGGCAGACCATTCTTGCCAGACTTGATGTACGGTCTTCAGAGACCTCGCCATCTTGTAGGTCACCGGGATCGATGAATCTGGTAAGGTGGTGGTGGGTCCTCCGGATTTCCGTCGGCAGGCTCGGCCGAAGTCACTTGCACAGTACAGGGAAAATTGAACTCTGTTTGTCTTCTACCAGCGACTTCTCTCTCTCTCTCTCTCTCTCTCTCTCTCTCTCTCTCTCTCTCTCTCTCTCTCTCTCTCTCTCTCTCTCTCTCTCTCTCTCTCTCTCTCTCATACTTCTTCGGGCAAATATCTTCTGTTCACTATGCTTGGGGTCAAATGTCTTGTCTTGAGTATACCTTGGGTCCAAACTTGCGATCGGCTTGCGAATCCATTGTCGCACGGCGTCGAAAGTGCCAATTGTGGGTGCTTAGACTTGGTTTAGTATGGTGCAGGACTCCCTCTCGACTCCTCGAAAGTATCCAGTCTGCGCATCCACAACGGTTCTTCAAGGTCACGCATCACTTTGATTGCAGACTGACTTCGAACTGACTCGAATCCCTGAGAATCAGGTGACACTCAGGGTCATCTTCTGAAATCCTGGGAA
>NW_009258116.1:1353768-1358608 GCF_000149755.1 Phytophthora sojae
GGGCACGCAAGGTGGGGTGCAAGTGTACGTCCGAAATTTTTGTGGCGATGATATACAACGATGTATTACCGATTGTGCACTTCTTTATGTGATCTATAGTTTTCCTTTTAGACTGTCGCTAAGTGCATTAAGTGTAAGCTTGTGCTGTGTTCGGTGTGCCTCGAGCGCACACACCGCTTGCTCGTGAGTAATACATTGCGCTTGAGCTGTTGTTATGATATGATCGATGATTCTCTTTCGCCGAAAGAAAAAAAACCGTTTTTCTGGTGGTGCGCTGCGCCAGGTCGAGCCATGGCTTTCTTCGAGGTTACGCACAGCGGGACCACCATGAATTCCGGCAGACCATTCTTGCCAGACTTGATGTACGGTCTTCAGAGACCTCGCCATCTTGTAGGTCACCGGGATCGATGAATCTGGTAAGGTGGTGGTGGGTCCTCCGGATTTCCGTCGGCAGGCTCGGCCGAAGTCACTTGCACAGTACAGGGAAAATTGAACTCTGTTTGTCTTCTACCAGCGACTTCTCTCTCTCTCTCTCTCTCTCTCTCTCTCTCTCTCTCATACTTCTTCGGGCAAATATCTTCTGTTCACTATGCTTGGGTCAAATGTCTTGTCTTGAGTATACCTTGGGTCCAAACTTGCGATCGGCTTGCGAATCCATTGTCGCACGGCGTCAAAAGTGCCAATTGTGGGTCCTTAGACTTGGTTTAGTATGGTGCAGGACTCCCTCTCGACTCCTCGAAAGTATCCAGTCTGCGCATCCACAACGGTTCTTCAAGGTCACGCATCACTTTGATTGCAGACTGACTTCGAACTGACTCGAATCCCTGAGAATCAGGTGACACTCAGGGTCATCTTCTGAAATCCTGGGAATTCTGAGGAATCTTGGGGAACCGTAGGGATTCTTGGGTGTTGGCTCGGGAAACACTTAAGTTCAGTATAGAGAGTCTGGATTTATGGTCCAAACCCAGGGAATCATCTTTGGAACTCTGGGTCACCTGCACTCAGGGATGTGAACTCTGGGTCATCGTGCGACACTCTAGGTTTTCCGTGCGGCACTCTGGGTAACAAGGCTGCTGCATTGCAGGCTCGCATGTATCTCCACAAAACCACACTTTTAGCGGGTTTAGCGGCCTCCTGCGCATGATCATGGTGGTAGTGGGTTGATTCTCAGGGTAATTTGATCCTCTGGGGCGCTCTGAGCCAAAGCAAGATGAGGTGTACTCTGGGATACATTCTCCAGAGACACTTTCCGCCAGACTTTAGGCACTCATCGTAAGGGAAAGTCCGCGGCTGGACTGAGTGTTCTCTGAAATCCTGGTCGTGCACTCCCAGGATTCACACTTCCAGCCAGTTGGGCCCATCTGCGGTCAGGCGTTTGATTCATCCCGAGAAATCACTTCTCTCCCACAGTCACCATCCATGTCACACGGGTACAGCCGCACCGTATCCAAGTCATCCACCAATCAGCATCCGATACAAACTCCAAGTCATTTCTAGAATGGCATGTCGTCGCCGAAAAACTGAGAACCGCCTCGTGTCACCTGGAGGACGGCGTAGCCTTGGAAGAGGAGTTGACCGCCCATCTCAAGGCAGATCTGAGGTGAGTAAGGGGCACGCAAGGTGGGGTGCAAGTGTACGTCCGAAATTTTTGTGGCGATGATATACAACGATGTATTACCGATTGTGCACTTCTTTATGTGATCTATAGTTTTCCTTTTAGACTGTCGCTAAGTGCATTAAGTGTAAGCTTGTGCTGTGTTCGGTGTGCCTCGAGCGCACACACCGCTTGCTCGTGAGTAATACATTGCGCTTGAGCTGTTGTTATGATATGATCGATGATTCTCTTTCGCCGAAAGAAAAAAAACCGTTTTTCTGGTGGTGCGCTGCGCCAGGTCGAGCCATGGCTTTCTTCGAGGTTACGCACAGCGGGACCACCATGAATTCCGGCAGACCATTCTTGCCAGACTTGATGTACGGTCTTCAGAGACCTCGCCATCTTGTAGGTCACCGGGATCGATGAATCTGGTAAGGTGGTGGTGGTTGTGGATGGAGTACCTGTCGTTCCAGGCCAGTTGACACTCAGCCGTACCGCAGCGGCGCCCGAGGTGAGTTGTGTGAACGTTCCTGTCAAGTGTTTAACTCATGCACCAACCTCACTAAACTTGTTGTCAATGTGCGCTATCGTTTGTAGGTGCTGCTGGTTTATATGACCCATCAAGTCAGGCACTACTTCCTCAGGCGCGTTGCTTGCGGTGACACCTCAGTGACCATTTTTGCTTTGAGGGCAGTCGCAAATGCGTTAAACGCAGTCGTGTTGAACGGAGGGTTCCCCCACCACTTGTGGGCTGGATGCACTTCGCGCAGCAGCACTGCGTCCTGGAGGACGACCACCCGAAGGTACAGTAGCAATTCCAAAAACCCACCAGTTGATATGTGAGGTGCTGATTCTTTACGCATACAACCATGTAGTTTTCAACAAACGGGAACACTTCGCGCTGAAGACTTTCAGGAGGAATCAGAGCAGCTCGTTCCAGAAAAAAACGAGCGCCGGTCCGGGGGAAAACCAGCAAGTGAGTGCATGGCGTCACGAGGCAACGCTGTCAAGTAGCACCCCTCCATGGCACCAGCATTCCAGCGCCCGAACCGTCGGATCTGTGACTCTGTCGCTCCTGCCAGCTCCGCCATTCGAGATCCAGACCCTCGGGCAGCGTGGGTCTTCGCCTTCGAGTGTAGACCAAGAGCAGAAAAGGCTTTTACAGTAGCGTCGTAATGCGCTCGATATGTCATCGCTTTTGTTGTAATCTTTCCTGCCTTGAGTGAGAACTTTGACATTATACCACAATGCAGGCTCCAGGAAATTAGGAACAGGTTCCAATTGAACGCTCCACCGAAAAAAGAGATAGAGACCGAGGGCACCAATAGGGCAAACCTCGACATTGCGGTGTCGGACGCACGAACCAAAGTCGCGACGCCCATACTGGTTGGTCTTTCCCTGCTCCATGATCATCACGAGCGCACGGCAATCCGTGAAACCTTCGTGCTCGAGCTCCACACTGAACAAGTCAGGTAGCTCCAAATTGCGCGCAGACTCGCCTCGTAATAAACACGAATGACACAGAAAATGGCTCATACGGTTCCGTAAATCACTGCCGGTGTTAAGATTCATGTAATAGCGAGAGATTGCCACCAGATCATCAGTCGTACAATACCCATCCAGCAACGATCCAACACCGCGATCTACGAACTCACGTTTATTTTTTTCATGCTTCTCGCGCTTGAGCGATGATAGCAGCGCTTTGATCAGATTGTTTCTCGGGTGCGGATGAGTGTTTGCTCCTCTCCTTTGAGGGCAGTCGCAAATGCGTTAAACGCAGTCGTGTTGAACGGAGGGTTCCCCCACCACTTGTGGGCTGGATGCACTTCGCGCAGCAGCACTGCGTCCTGGAGGACGACCACCCGAAGGTACAGTAGCAATTCCAAAAACCCACCAGTTGATATGTGAGGTGCTGATTCTTTACGCATACAACCATGTAGTTTTCAACAAACGGGAACACTTCGCGCTGAAGACTTTCAGGAGGAATCAGAGCAGCTCGTTCCAGAAAAAAACGAGCGCCGGTCCGGGGGAAAACCAGCAAGTGAGTGCATGGCGTCACGAGGCAACGCTGTCAAGTAGCACCCCTCCATGGCACCAGCATTCCAGCGCCCGAACCGTCGGATCTGTGACTCTGTCGCTCCTGCCAGCTCCGCCATTCGAGATCCAGACCCTCGGGCAGCGTGGGTCTTCGCCTTCGAGTGTAGACCAAGAGCAGAAAAGGCTTTTACAGTAGCGTCGTAATGCGCTCGATATGTCATCGCTTTTGTTGTAATCTTTCCTGCCTTGAGTGAGAACTTTGACATTATACCACAATGCAGGCTCCAGGAAATTAGGAACAGGTTCCAATTGAACGCTCCACCGAAAAAAGAGATAGAGACCGAGGGCACCAATAGGGCAAACCTCGACATTGCGGTGTCGGATGCACGAACCAAAGTCGCGACGCCCATACTGGTTGGTCTTTCCCTGCTCCATGATCATCACGAGCGCACGGCAATCCGTGAAACCTTCGTGCTCGAGCTCCACACTGAACAAGTCAGGTAGCTCCAAATTGCGCGCAGACTCGTCTCGTAATAAACACGAATGACACAGAAAATGGCTCATACGGTTCCGTAAATCACTGCCGGTGTTAAGATTCATGTAATAGCGAGAGATTGCCACCAGATCATCAGTCGTACAATACCCATCCAGCAACGATCCAACACCGCGATCTACGAACTCACGTTTATTTTTTTCATGCTTCTCGCGCTTGAGCGATGATAGCAGCGCTTTGATCAGATTGTTTCTCGGGTGCGGATGAGTGTTTGCTCCTCTGCTTTGAGGGCAGTCGCAAATGCGTTAAACGCAGTCGTGTTGAACGGAGGGTTCCCCCACCACTTGTGGGCTGGATGCACTTCGCGCAGCAGCACTGCGTCCTGGAGGACGACCACCCGAAGGTACAGTAGCAATTCCAAAAACCCACCAGTTGATATGTGAGGTGCTGATTCTTTACGCATACAACCATGTAGTTTTCAACAAACGGGAACACTTCGCGCTGAAGACTTTCAGGAGGAATCAGAGCAGCTCGTTCCAGAAAAAAACGAGCGCCGGTCCGGGGGAAAACCAGCAAGTGAGTGCATGGCGTCACGAGGCAACGCTGTCAAGTAGCACCCCTCCATGGCACCAGCATTCCAGCGCCCGAACCGTCGGATCTGTGACTCTGTCGCTCCTGCCAGCTCCGCCATTCGAGATCCAGACCCTCGGGCAGCG